>NW_027254312.1:142500-347500 GCF_044704955.1 Pristiophorus japonicus
CTCTCTCTCTCTCTCTGTCCCTCTCTCCCTCTCTCTGTCCTTCTCTTTCTCTGTGTGTGTGTGTCTCTCTCTCTCTGTCTCTCTCTCTCTCTCTCTCTGTCTCATTTTTTTTCTCTGTCCCTCTCTCCCTCGCTCTGTCCTTCTCTCTCTCTCTCTCTCTGTGTCTCTCTCCCTCTCTCTGTCTCTGAGTCAGCCGGCCACCACTGACCAGAAACCAAACCGATGAGTGGGGGGGGGGGAGGGGGGAGGAGACTGAGACCGTGTGAGGAGTCTGATCGTGCTGACTTGTGGTGCCTTCCCAGGGTGAATAGCCAGCCAGCAAAGGCTGGGGGAGCAGGGAGTGGGGTGTAAATGACCCAGAACCCAACGGGAGTTGGGGACAGGGTGCCTCTTGAGCTGTGACCTCGCCTCCGTTCAAACCCAGAGTGTCGACTCAACAGTGGGACCTTGCATGAAACACAAAAGGTTAGTATACAGGTACAGCAAGTGATCAGGAAGGCCAATGGTATCTTGGTCTTTATTGCAAAGGGGGATGGAGTATAAAAGCAGGGAAGTCTTGCTCCAGTTATACAGGGTATTGAATATATTTAAGACAGAGATCGACAGTTCCTTAACCGATAAGGGGATAAGGGGGCGGGCAGGGAAGTGGAGCTGTGTCCATGATCGGATCAGCCATGATGGTATTAAATGGCGGAGCAGGCTCGAGGGGCCGAATGGCCCACTCCTGCTGCTATTTCTTATGGTTGTTATGTTCCTGGAGAGAAAACACTCTTCCCTCTGGCGAGAGGGTTAATAACCAAAAGCAGAATTATCGGCAAATGATTTGGAGCGGAACTGTGGAGAGATTTTCTCACACAGAGAGTTTGTCAGGATGCCAATTTCCGCTCCTGATGCGGTGGTGGGAGGTGATTTGATCGCTAATTTTAAAAGGAGGTTGGACATGTATTTGAGCATAAGGAGACTGAAGCCATTGATGTCGGTCCCCGCCACAAACTCTGTTCCCCGGACCCCGACTCCGTCCCTCTACCCAAATCCTGTCCGAGGCTGAACCAGACTGTTGGCAACCTGGGTGTTATATTTGGCCGGGAAATGAGATTCCGGCCACATGTCCGCAGCATAACTAAACCCGCCCGTTTCCCCCCTCCGTAACATCGCCCGACTCCGCCTCTGCCCCCCCCCCACCTCAGATCATCCGCTGCTGAAACCCTCATCCGTGCCTTTGTTACCTCCAGACTTGACCATTCCAACGCACTCCTGGCTGGCCTCCCACATTCTACCCGACGTAAACTCGAGGTGATCCAAAACTCGGCTGCTCCCTGTGTCCTAACTCGCCCCGAGTCCCGCTCACCCATCACCCCCTGTGCTCACTGCCCCCGTGTCCTAACTCACACCGAGTCCCGCTCACCCATCACCCCCTGTGCTCACTGCCCTGTGTCCTAACTCACACCCAGTCCCACTCACCCATCACCCGCTGTGCTCACTGACCCCGTGTCCTAACTCACACCCAGTCCCGCTCACCCATCACCCCCTGTGCTCACTGACCCCGTGTCCTAACTCACACCCAGTCCCGCTCACCCATCACCCCCTGTGCTCACTGCCCCCGTGTCCTAACTCACACCCAGTCCCACTCACGCATCACCCCCTGTGCTCACTGACCCCGTGTCCTAACTCACACCCAGTCCCGCTCACCCATCACCCCCTGTGCTCACTGCCCCGTGTCCTAACTCACACCCAGTCCCACTCACCCATCACCCCCTGTGCTCACTGCCCCGTGTCCTAACTCACACCCAGTCCCACTCACCCATCACCCCCTGTGCTCACTGCCCCCGTGTCCTAACTCACACCCAGTCCCACTCACCCATCACCCGCTGTGCTCACTGCCCCCGTGTCCTAACTCGCACCGAGTCCCGCTCACCCATCACCCGCTGTGCTCACTGCCCCCGTGTCCTAACTCGCCCCGAGTCCCACTCACCCATCACCCCCTGTGCCCCGTGTCCTAACTCGCACCGAGTCCTACTCACCCATCACCCCCTGTGATCACTGCCCCATGTCCTAACTCACACCCAGTCCCACTCACCCATCACCCCCTGTGCTCATTGCCCCGTGTCCTAACTCGCACCGAGTCCCACTCACCCATCACCCCCTGTGCTCACTGACCCGTGTCCTAACTCACACCGAGTCCCACTCACCCATCACCCCCTGTGTTCACTGACCCGTGTCCTAACTCACACCGAGTCCCACTCACCCATCACCCCCTGTGCTCACTGACCCGTGTCCTAACTCACACCCAGTCCCACTCACCCATCACCCCCTGTGTTCACTGACCCGTGTCCTAACTCACACCGAGTCCCACTCACCCATCACCCCCTGTGCTCACTGACCCGTGTCCTAACTCACACCGAGTCCCACTCACCCATCACCCCCTGTGTTCACTGACCCGTGTCCTAACTCACACCGAGTCCCACTCACCCATCACCCCCTGTGCTCACTGACCCGTGTCCTAACTCACACCCAGTCCCACTCACCCATCACCCCCTGTGCTCACTGACCCGTGTCCTAACTCACACCCAGTCCCACTCACCCATCACCCCCTGTGCTCACTGCCCCGTGTCCTAACTCACACCCAGTCCCACTCACCCATCACCCCCTGTGCTCACTGCCCCGTGTCCTAACTCACACCCAGTCCCACTCACCCATCACCCCCTGTGCTCACTGACCCCGTGTCCTAACTCGCACTGAGTCCCGCTCACCCATCACCCCCTGTGCTCACTGACCCGTGTCCTAACTCGCACTGAGTCCCGCTCACCCATCACCCCCTGTGCTCACTGCCCCGGTGTCCTAACTCGCACCCAGTCCCACTCACCCATCACCCCCTGTGCTCACTGCCCCCGTGTCCTAACTCACACCCAGTCCCACTCACCCATCACCCCCTGTGCTCACTGACCCCGTGTCCTAACTCACACCCAGTCCCACTCACCCATCACCCCCTGTGCTCACTGACCCCATGTCCTAACTCACACCCAGTCCCACTCACCCATCACCCCCTGTGCTCACTGCCCCCGTGTCCTAACTCGCCCCGAGTCCCACTCACCCATCACCCCCTGTGCTCACTGCCCCCGTGTCCTAACTCGCACCCAGTCCCACTCACCCATCACTCCCTGTGCTCACTGCCCCGTGTCCTAACTCTCACCCAGTCCCACTCACCCATCACCCCCTGTGCTCACTGCCCCGTGTCCTAACTCACACCCAGTCCCACTCACCCATCACCCGCGGTGCTCACTGACCCCGTGTCCTAACTCACACCCAGTCCCACTCACCCATCACCCCCTGTGCTCACTGCCCCGTGTCCTAACTCACACCCAGTCCCACTCACCCATCACCCCCTGTGCTCACTGACCCCGTGTCCTAACTCACACCCAGTCCCACTCACCCATCACCCGCGTTGCTCACTGACCCCGTGTCCTAACTCACACCCAGTCCCACTCACCCATCACCCCCTGTGCTCACTGACCCCGTGTCCTAACTCACACCCAGTCCCACTCACCCATCACCCCCTGTGCTCACTGACCCCGTGTCCTAACTCACACCCAGTCCCACTCACCCATCACCCGCTGTGCTCACTGCCCCGTGTCCTAACTCTCACCCTGTCCCACTCACCCAACACCCCCTGTGCTCACTGACCCCGTGTCCTAACTCACACCGAGTCCCACTCACCCATCACCCACTGTGCCCCGTATCCTAACTCACACCCAGTCCCACTCACCCATCACCCCCTGTGCTCGCTGACCCGTGTCCTAACTCACACCCAGTCCCACTCAGCCATCACCCCCTGTGCTCGCTGACCCCGTGTCCTAACTCGCACCGAGTCCCACTCACCCATCACCCCCTGTGCTCACTGCCCCGTGTCCTAACTCATACCCAGTCCCGCTCACCCATCACACCCTGTGCTCACTGCCCCGTGTCCTAACTCACACCCAGTCCCACTCACCCATCACCCCCTGTGCTCACTGCCCCGTGTCCTAACTCACACCCAGTCCCACTCACCCATCACCCCCTGTGCTCACTGCCCCGTGTCCTATCTCGCACCGAGTCCCGCTCATTCATCACCCCCTGTGCTCACTGACCCCGTGTCCTAACTCACACCCAGTCCCACTCACCCATCACCCCCTGTGCTCACTGACCCCGTGTCCTAACTCGCACCGAGTCCCGCTCACCCATCACCCCCTGTGCTCACTGACCCGTGTCCTAACTCGCACTGAGTCCCGCTCACCCATCACCCCCTGTGCTCACTGCCCCGGTGTCCTAACTCGCACCCAGTCCCACTCACCCATCACTCCCTGTGCTCACTGACCCCGTGTCCTAACTCACACCCAGTCCCACTCACCCATCACCCCCTATGCTCACTGCCCCATGTCCTAATTCACACCCAGTCCCACTCACCCATCACCCGCTGTGCTCACTGCCCCCGTGTCCTAACTCGCACCGAGTCCCGCTCACCCATCACCCGCTGTGCTCACTGCCCCCGTGTCCTAACTCGCCCCGAGTCCCACTCACCCATCACCCCCTGTGCCCCGTGTCCTAACTCGCACCGAGTCCTACTCACCCATCACCCCCTGTGCTCACTGCCCCATGTCCTAACTCACACCCAGTCCCACTCACCCATCACCCCCTGTGCTCATTGCCCCGTGTCCTAACTCGCACCGAGTCCCACTCACCCATCACCCCCTGTGCTCACTGACCCGTGTCCTAACTCACATCGAGTCCCACTCACCCATCACCCCCTGTGTTCACTGACCCGTGTCCTAACTCACACCGAGTCCCACTCACCCATCACCCCCTGTGCTCACTGACCCGTGTCCTAACTCACACCCAGTCCCACTCACCCATCACCCCCTGTGTTCACTGACCCGTGTCCTAACTCACACCGAGTCCCACTCACCCATCACCCCCTGTGCTCACTGACCCGTGTCCTAACTCACACCCAGTCCCACTCACCCATCACCCACTGTGCTCACTGCCCCCGTGTCCTAACTCACACCCAGTCCCACTCACCCATCACCCCCTGTGCTCACTGACCCCGTGTCCTAACTCACACCCAGTCCCACTCACCCATCACCCCCTGTGCTCACTGACCCCATGTCCTAACTCACACCCAGTCCCACTCACCCATCACCCCCTGTGCTCACTGCCCCCGTGTCCTAACTCGCCCCGAGTCCCACTCACCCATCACCCCCTGTGCTCACTGCCCCCGTGTCCTAACTCGCACCCAGTCCCACTCACCCATCACTCCCTGTGCTCACTGCCCCGTGTCCTAACTCTCACCCAGTCCCACTCACCCATCACCCCCTGTGCTCACTGCCCCGTGTCCTAACTCACACCCAGTCCCACTCACCCATCACCCGCGGTGCTCACTGACCCCGTGTCCTAACTCACACCCAGTCCCACTCACCCATCACCCCCTGTGCTCACTGCCCCGTGTCCTAACTCACACCCAGTCCCACTCACCCATCACCCCCTGTGCTCACTGACCCCGTGTCCTAACTCACACCCAGTCCCACTCACCCATCACCCGCGGTGCTCACTGACCCCGTGTCCTAACTCACACCCAGTCCCACTCACCCATCACCCCCTGTGCTCACTGACCCCGTGTCCTAACT
The DNA here is from genome assembly GCF_044704955.1 of Pristiophorus japonicus. Lineage (NCBI taxonomy): Eukaryota > Metazoa > Chordata > Chondrichthyes > Pristiophoridae > Pristiophorus > Pristiophorus japonicus. The sequence goes on from NW_027254312.1 coordinate 148,158, forward strand.
CACACCCAGTCCCACTCACCCATCACCCCCTGTGCTCACTGACCCCGTGTCCTAACTCACACCCAGTCCCACTCACCCATCACCCGCTGTGCTCACTGCCCCGTGTCCTAACTCTCACCCTGTCCCACTCACCCAACACCCCCTGTGCTCACTGACCCCGTGTCCTAACTCACACCGAGTCCCACTCACCCATCACCCCCTGTGCTCACTGCCCCGTGTCCTAACTCATACCCAGTCCCGCTCACCCATCACACCCTGTGCTCACTGCCCCGTGTCCTAACTCACACCCAGTCCCACTCACCCATCACCCCCTGTGCTCACTGCCCCGTGTCCTAACTCACACCCAGTCCCACTCACCCATCACCCCCTGTGCTCACTGCCCCGTGTCCTAACTCGCACCGAGTCCCGCTCACCCAACACCCCCTGTGCTCACTGACCCCGTGTCCTAACTCACACCGAGTCCCACTCACCCATCACCCCCTGTGCTCACTGCCCCGTGTCCTAACTCATACCCAGTCCCGCTCACCCATCACACCCTGTGCTCACTGCCCCGTGTCCTAACTCACACCCAGTCCCACTCACCCATCACCCCCTGTGCTCACTGCCCCGTGTCCTAACTCACACCCAGTCCCGCTCACCCATCACCCCCTGTGCTCACTGACCCGTGTCCTAACTCGCACTGAGTCCCGCTCACCCATCACCCGCTGTGCTCACTGCCCCGGTGTCCTAACTCGCACCCAGTCCCACTCACCCATCACTCCCTGTGCTCACTGACCCCGTGTCCTAACTCACACCCAGTCCCACTCACCCATCACCCCCTGTGCTCACTGCCCCATGTCCTAATTCACACCCAGTCCCACTCACCCATCACCCGCTGTGCTCACTGCCCCCGTGTCCTAACTCGCACCGAGTCCCGCTCACCCATCACCCGCTGTGCTCACTGCCCCCGTGTCCTAACTCGCCCCGAGTCCCACTCACCCATCACCCCCTGTGCCCCGTGTCCTAACTCGCACCGAGTCCCACTCACCCATCACCCCCTGTGCTCACTGCCCCATGTCCTAACTCACACCCAGTCCCACTCACCCATCACCCCGTGTGCTCATTGCCCCGTGTCCTAACTCGCACCGAGTCCCACTCAGCCATCACCCCCTGTGCTCACTGACCCGTGTCCTAACTCACACCCAGTCCCGCTCACCCATCACCCCCTGTGCTCACTGCCCCCGTGTCCTAACTCACACCCAGTCCCACTCACCCATCACCCCCTGTGCTCACTGACCCCGTGTCCTAACTCACACCCAGTCCCACTCACCCATCACCCCCTGTGCTCACTGACCCCATGTCCTAACTCACACCCAGTCCCACTCACCCATCACCCCCTGTGCTCACTGCCCCCGTGTCCTAACTCGCCCCGAGTCCCACTCACCCATCACCCCCTGTGCTCACTGCCCCCGTGTCCTAACTCGCACCCAGTCCCACTCACCCATCACTCCCTGTGCTCACTGCCCCGTGTCCTAACTCTCACCCAGTCCCACTCACCCATCACCCCCTGTGCTCACTGCCCCATGTCCTAACTCACACCCAGTCCCACTCACCCATCACCCCCTGTGCTCACTGCCCCCGTGTCCTAACTCACACCCAGTCCCACTCACCCATCACCCACTGTGCTCACTGACCCCGTGTCCTAACTCGCCGCGAGTCCCACTCACCCATCACCCCCTGTGCTCACTGCCCCCGTGTCCTAATTCGCACCCAGTCCCACTCACCCATCACTCCCTGTGCTCACTGCCCCGTGTCCTAACTCACACCCAGTCCCACTCACCCATCACCCGCTGTGCTCACTGCCCCGTGTCCTAACTCTCACCCAGTCCCACTCACCCAACAGCCCCTGTGCTCACTGACCCCGTGTCCTAACTCACACCGAGTCCCACTCACCCATCACCCACTGTGCCCCGTGTCCAAACTCACACCCAGTCCCACTCACCCATCACCCCCTGTGCTCGCTGACCCGTGTCCTAACTCACACCCAGTCCCACTCAGCCATCACCCCCTGTGCGCGCTGACCCCGTGTCCTAACTCGCACCGAGTCCCACTCACCCATCACCCCCTGTGCTCACTGCCCCGTGTCCTAACTCATACCCAGTCCCGCTCACCCATAACACCCTGTGCTCACTGCCCCGTGTCCTAACTCACACCCAGTCCCACTCACCCATCACCCCCTGTGCTCACTGACCCCGTGTCCTAACTCGCACCGAGTCCCGCTCACCCATCACCCCCTGTGCTCACTGACCGGTGTCCTAACTCGCACTGAGTCCCGCTCACCCATCACCCCCTGTGCTCACTGCCCCGGTGTCCTAACTCGCACCCAGTCCCACTCACCCATCACTCCCTGTGCTCACTGACCCCGTGTCCTAACTCACACCCAGTCCCACTCACCCATCACCCCCTGTGCTCACTGCCCCGTGTCCTAACTCACACCCAGTCCCACTCACCCATCACCCCCTGTGCTCACTGACCCCGTGTCCTAACTCACACCCAGTCCCACTCACCCATCACCCGCGGTGCTCACTGACCCCGTGTCCTAACTCACACCCAGTCCCACTCACCCATCACCCCCTGTGCTCACTGACCCCGTGTCCTAACTCACACCCAGTCCCACTCACCCATCACCCCCTGTGCTCACTGACCCCGTGTCCTAACTCACACCCAGTCCCACTCACCCATCACCCGCTGTGCTCACTGCCCCGTGTCCTAACTCTCACCCTGTCCCACTCACCCAACACCCCCTGTGCTCACTGACCCCGTGTCCTAACTCACACCGAGTCCCACTCACCCATCACCCACTGTGCCCCGTATCCTAACTCACACCCAGTCCCACTCACCCATCACCCCCTGTGCTCGCTGACCCGTGTCCTAACTCACACCCAGTCCCACTCAGCCATCACCCCCTGTGCTCGCTGACCCCGTGTCCTAACTCGCACCGAGTCCCACTCACCCATCACCCCCTGTGCTCACTGCCCCGTGTCCTAACTCATACCCAGTCCCGCTCACACATCACACCCTGTGCTCACTGCCCCGTGTCCTAACTCACACCCAGTCCCACTCACCCATCACCCCCTGTGCTCACTGCCCCGTGTCCTAACTCACACCCAGTCCCACTCACCCATCACCCCCTGTGCTCACTGCCCCGTGTCCTACCTCGCACCGAGTCCCACTCACCCATCACCCCCTGTGCTCACTGACCCCATGTCCTAACTCACACCCAGTCCCACTCACCCATCACCCCCTGTGCTCACTGCCCCCGTGTCCTAACTCGCCCCGAGTCCCACTCACCCATCACCCCCTGTGCCCCGTGTCCTAACTCGCACCGAGTCCCACTCACCCATCACCCCCTGTGCTCACTGCCCCATGTCCTAACTCACACCCAGTCCCGCTCACCCATCACCCCCTGTGCTCATTGCCCCGTGTCCTAACTCGCACCGAGTCCCACTCAGCCATCACCCCCTGTGCTCACTGACCCGTGTCCTAACTCACACCGAGTCCCACTCACCCATCACCCCCTGTGTTCACTGACCCGTGTCCTAACTCACACCGAGTCCCACTCACCCATCACCCCCGGTGCTCACTGACCCGTGTCCTAACTCACACCCAGTCCCACTCACCCATCACCCCCTGTGTTCACTGACCCGTGTCCTAACTCACACCGAGTCCCACTCACCCATCACCCCCTGTGCTCACTGACCCGTGTCCTAACTCACACCCAGTCCCGCTCACCCATCACCCCCTGTGCTCACTGCCCCCGTGTCCTAACTCACACCCAGTCCCACTCACCCATCACCCCCTGTGCTCACTGACCCCGTGTCCTAACTCACACCCAGTCCCACTCACCCATCACCCCCTGTGCTCACTGACCCCATGTCCTAACTCACACCCAGTCCCACTCACCCATCACCCCCTGTGCTCACTGCCCCCGTGTCCTAACTCGCCCCGAGTCCCACTCACCCATCACCCCCTGTGCTCACTGCCCCCGTGTCCTAACTCGCACCCAGTCCCACTCACCCATCACTCCCTGTGCTCACTGCCCCGTGTCCTAACTCTCACCCAGTCCCACTCACCCATCACCCCCTGTGCTCACTGCCCCCGTGTCCTAACTCGCACCGAGTCCCGCTCACCCATCACCCGCTGTGCTCACTGCCCCCGTGTCCTAACTCGCCCCGAGTCCCACTCACCCATCACCCCCTGTGCCCCGTGTCCTAACTCGCACCGAGTCCTACTCACCCATCACCCCCTGTGCTCACTGCCCCATGTCCTAACTCACACCCAGTCCCACTCACCCATCACCCCCTGTGCTCATTGCCCCGTGTCCTAACTCGCACCGAGTCCCACTCACCCATCACCCCCTGTGCTCACTGACCCGTGTCCTAACTCACATCGAGTCCCACTCACCCATCACCCCCTGTGTTCACTGACCCGTGTCCTAACTCACACCGAGTCCCACTCACCCATCACCCCCTGTGCTCACTGACCCGTGTCCTAACTCACACCCAGTCCCACTCACCCATCACCCCCTGTGTTCACTGACCCGTGTCCTAACTCACACCGAGTCCCACTCACCCATCACCCCCTGTGCTCACTGACCCGTGTCCTAACTCACACCCAGTCCCACTCACCCATCACCCACTGTGCTCACTGCCCCCGTGTCCTAACTCACACCCAGTCCCACTCACCCATCACCCCCTGTGCTCACTGACCCCGTGTCCTAACTCACACCCAGTCCCACTCACCCATCACCCCCTGTGCTCACTGACCCCATGTCCTAACTCACACCCAGTCCCACTCACCCATCACCCCCTGTGCTCACTGCCCCCGTGTCCTAACTCGCCCCGAGTCCCACTCACCCATCACCCCCTGTGCTCACTGCCCCCGTGTCCTAACTCGCACCCAGTCCCACTCACCCATCACTCCCTGTGCTCACTGCCCCGTGTCCTAACTCTCACCCAGTCCCACTCACCCATCACCCCCTGTGCTCACTGCCCCGTGTCCTAACTCACACCCAGTCCCACTCACCCATCACCCGCGGTGCTCACTGACCCCGTGTCCTAACTCACACCCAGTCCCACTCACCCATCACCCCCTGTGCTCACTGCCCCGTGTCCTAACTCACACCCAGTCCCACTCACCCATCACCCCCTGTGCTCACTGACCCCGTGTCCTAACTCACACCCAGTCCCACTCACCCATCACCCGCGGTGCTCACTGACCCCGTGTCCTAACTCACACCCAGTCCCACTCACCCATCACCCCCTGTGCTCACTGACCCCGTGTCCTAACTCATACCCAGTCCCGCTCACCCATCACACCCTGTGCTCACTGCCCCGTGTCGTAACTCACACCCAGTCCCACTCACCCATCACCCCCTGTGCTCACTGCCCCGTGTCCTAACTCACACCCAGTCCCACTCACCCATCACCCCCTGTGCTCACTGACCCCGTGTCCTAACTCGCACCGAGTCCCGCTCACCCAACACCCCCTGTGCTCACTGACCCCGTGTCCTAACTCACACCGAGTCCCACTCACCCATCACCCCCTGTGCTCACTGCCCCGTGTCCTAACTCATACCCAGTCCCGCTCACCCATCACACCCTGTGCTCACTGCCCCGTGTCCTAACTCACACCCAGTCCCACTCACCCATCACCCCCTGTGCTCACTGCCCCGTGTCCTAACTCACACCCAGTCCCGCTCACCCATCACCCCCTGTGCTCACTGACCCGTGTCCTAACTCGCACTGAGTCCCGCTCACCCATCACCCCCTGTGCTCACTGCCCCGGTGTCCTAACTCGCACCCAGTCCCACTCACCCATCACTCCCTGTGCTCACTGACCCCGTGTCCTAACTCACACCCAGTCCCACTCACCCATCACCCCCTGTGCTCACTGCCCCATGTCCTAATTCACACCCAGTCCCACTCACCCATCACCCGCTGTGCTCACTGCCCCCGTGTCCTAACTCGCACCGAGTCCCGCTCACCCATCACCCGCTGTGCTCACTGCCCCCGTGTCCTAACTCGCCCCGAGTCCCACTCACCCATCACCCCCTGTGCCCCGTGTCCTAACTCGCACCGAGTCCCACTCACCCATCACCCCCTGTGCTCACTGCCCCATGTCCTAACTCACACCCAGTCCCGCTCACCCATCACCCCCTGTGCTCATTGCCCCGTGTCCTAACTCGCACCGAGTCCCACTCAGCCATCACCCCCTGTGCTCACTGACCCGTGTCCTAACTCACACCGAGTCCCACTCACCCATCACCCCCTGTGTTCACTGACCCGTGTCCTAACTCACACCGAGTCCCACTCACCCATCACCCCCTGTGCTCACTGACCCGTGTCCTAACTCACACCCAGTCCCACTCACCCATCACCCCCTGTGTTCACTGACCCGTGTCCTAACTCACACCGAGTCCCACTCACCCATCACCCCCTGTGCTCACTGACCCGTGTCCTAACTCACACCCAGTCCCGCTCACCCATCACCCCCTGTGCTCACTGCCCCCGTGTCCTAACTCACACCCAGTCCCACTCACCCATCACCCCCTGTGCTCACTGACCCCGTGTCCTAACTCACACCCAGTCCCACTCACCCATCACCCCCTGTGCTCACTGACCCCGTGTCCTAACTCACACCCAGTCCCACTCACCCATCACCCCCTGTGCTCACTGACCCCATGTCCTAACTCACACCCAGTCCCACTCACCCATCACCCCCTGTGCTCACTGCCCCCGTGTCCTAACTCGCCCCGAGTCCCACTCACCCATCACCCCCTGTGCTCACTGCCCCCGTGTCCTAACTCGCACCCAGTCCCACTCACCCATCACCCCCTGTGCTCACTGCCCCGTGTCCTAACTCACACCCAGTCCCACTCACCCATCACCCCCTGTGCTCACTGCCCCCGTGTCCTAACTCACACCCAGTCCCACTCACCCATCACCCACAGTTCTCACTGACCCCGTGTCCTAACTCGCCGCGAGTCCCACTCACCCATCACCCCCTGTGCTCACTGCCCCCGTGTCCTAATTCGCACCCAGTCCCACTCACCCATCACTCCCTGTGCTCACTGCCCCGTGTCCTAACTCACACCCAGTCCCACTCACCCATCACCCGCTGTGCTCACTGCCCCGTGTCCTAACTCTCACCCAGTCCCACTCACCCAACAGCCCCTGTGCTCACTGACCCCGTGTCCTAACTCACACCGAGTCCCACTCACCCATCACCCACTGTGCCCCGTGTCCAAACTCACACCCAGTCCCACTCACCCATCACCCCCTGTGCTCGCTGACCCGTGTCCTAACTCACACCCAGTCCCACTCAGCCATCACCCCCTGTGCTCGCTGACCCCGTGTCCTAACTCGCACCGAGTCCCACTCACCCATCACCCCCTGTGCTCACTGCCCCGTGTCCTAACTCATACCCAGTCCCGCTCACCCATAACACCCTGTGCTCACTGCCCCGTGTCCTAACTCACACCCAGTCCCACTCACCCATCACCCCCTGTGCTCACTGACCCCGTGTCCTAACTCGCACCGAGTCCCGCTCACCCATCACCCCCTGTGCTCACTGACCGGTGTCCTAACTCGCACTGAGTCCCGCTCACCCATCACCCCCTGTGCTCACTGCCCCGGTGTCCTAACTCGCACCCAGTCCCACTCACCCATCACTCCCTGTGCTCACTGACCCCGTGTCCTAACTCACACCCAGTCCCACTCACCCATCACCCCCTGTGCTCACTGCCCCATGTCCTAATTCACACCCAGTCCCACTCACCCATCACCCGCTGTGCTCACTGCCCCCGTGTCCTAACTCGCACCGAGTCCCGCTCACCCATCACCCGCTGTGCTCACTGCCCCCGTGTCCTAACTCGCCCCGAATCCCACTCACCCATCACCCCCTGTGCCCCGTGTCCTAACTCGCATCGAGTCCCAATCACCCATCACCCCCTGTGCTCACTGCCCCATGTCCTAACTCACACCCAGTCCCACTCACCCATCACCCCCTGTGCTCATTGCCCCGTGTCCTAACTCGCACCGAGTCCCACTCACCCATCACCCCCTGTGCTCACTGACCCGTGTCCTAACTCACACCGAGTCCCACTCACCCATCACCCCCTGTGTTCACTGACCCGTGTCCTAACTCACACCGAGTCCCACTCAACCATCACCCCCTGTGCTCACTGACCCGTGTCCTAACTCACACCCAGTCCCACTCACCCATCACCACCTGTGCTCACTGCCCCCGTGTCCTAACTCACGCCGAGTCCCACTCACCCATCACCCCCTCTGCTCACTGGCCCGTGTCCTAACTCACACCCAGTCCCAGTCACCCATCACCCCCTGTGCTCACTGCCCCGTGTCCTAACTCACACCCAGTCCCACTCACCCATCACCCCCTGTGCTCACTGCCCCCGTGTCCTAACTCACACCCAGTCCCACTCACCCATCACCCACTGTGCTCAATGCCCCCGTGTCCTAACTCGCCCCGAGTCCCACTCACCCATCACCCCCTGTGCTCACTGCCCCCGTGTCCTAACTCGCACCCAGTCCCACTCACCCATCACTCCCTGTGCTCACTGCCCCGTGTCCAAACTCACACCCAGTCCCACTCACCCATCACCCCCTGTGCTCACTGCCCCGTGTCCTAACTCACACCCAGTCCCACTCACCCATCACCCGCTGTGCTCACTGCCCCGTGTCCTAACTCTCAGCCAGTCCCACTCACCCATCACCCCCTGTGCTCACTGACCCCGTGTCCTAACTCACACCGAGTCCCACTCACGCATCACCCACTGTGCCCCGTGTCCTAACTCACACCCAGTCCCACTCACCCATCACCCCCTGTGCTCGCTGACCCGTGTCCTAACTCACACCCAGTCCCACTCAGCCATCACCCCCTGTGCTCGCTGACCCCGTGTCCTAACTCGCACCGAGTCCCACTCACCCATCACCCCCTGTGCTCACTGCCCCGTGTCCTAACTCACACCCAGTCCCGCTCACCCATCACCCCCTGTGCTCACTGCCCCGTGTCCTAACTCACACCCAGTCCCACTCAGCCATCACCCCCTGTGCTCGCTGACCCCGTGTCCTAACTCGCACCGAGTCCCACTCACCCATCACCCCCTGTGCTCACTGCCCCGTGTCCTATCTCGCACCGAGTCCTGCTCATTCATCACCCCCTGTGCTCACTGACCCCGTGTCCTAACTCGCACCGAGTCCCGCTCACCCATCACCCCCTGTGCTCACTGACCCGTGTCCTAACTCGCACCGAGTCCCGCTCACACATCACCCCCTGTGCTCACTGCCCCGGTGTCCTAACTCGCACCCAGTCCCACTCACCCATCACTCCCTGTGCTCACTGACCCCGTGTATTAACTCACACCCAGTCCCACTCACCCATCACCCCCTGTGCTCACTGCCCCATGTCCTAATTCACACCCAGTCCCACTCACCCATCACCCCCTGTGCTCACTGCCCCGTGTCCTAAGTCACACCCATTCCCACTCACCCATCACCCGCTGTGCTCACTGCCCCGTGTCCTAACTCTCACCCAGTCCCACTCACCCATCACCCCCTGTGCTCACTGACCCCGTGTCCTAACTCACACCGAGTCCCACTCACCCATCACCCACTGTGCCCCGTGTCCTAACTCACACCCAGTCCCACTCACCCATTACCCCCTGTGCTCGCTGACCCGTGTCCTAACTCACACCCAGTCCCACTCAGCCATCACCCCCTGTGCTCGCTGACCCCGTGTCCTAACTCGCACCGAGTCCCACTCACCCATCACCCCCTGTGCTCACTGCCCCGTGTCCTAACTCACACCCAGTCCCGCTCACCCATCACCCCCTGTGCTCACTGCCCCGTGTCCTAACTCACACCCAGTCCCACTCACCCATCACCCCCTGTGCTCACTGCCCTGTGTCCTAACTCACACCCAGTCCCACTCACCCATCACCCCCTGTGCTCACTGCCCCGTGTCCTATCTCGCACCGAGTCCCACTCACCCATCACCCCCTGTGCTCACTGCCCCGTGTCCTATCTCGCACCGAGTCCCACTCACCCATCACCCCCTGTGCTCACTGACCCGTGTCCTAACTCGCACTGAGTCCCGCTCACCCATCACCCCCTGTGCTCACTGCCCCGGTGTCCTAACTCGCACCCAGTCCCACTCACCCATCACTCCCTGTGCTCACTGACCCCGTGTCCTAACTCACACCCAGTCCCACTCACCCATCACCCCCTGTGCTCACTGCCCCGTGTCCTAATTCACACCCAGTCCCACTCACCCATCACCCCCTGTGCCCCGTGTCCTAACTCGCACCGAGTCCCACTCACCCATCACCCCCTGTGCTCACTGCCCCCGTGTCCTAACTCACACCCAGTCCCAATCACCCATCACCCCCTGTGCTCACTGCCCCCGTGTCCTAACTCACACCCAGTCCCACTCACCCATCACCCCCTGTGCTCACTGCCCCGTGTCCTAACTCGCACCGAGTACCACTCACCCATCACCCCCTGTGCTCACTGCCCCGTGTCCTAACTCGCACCCAGTCCCACTCACCCATCACCCCCTGTGCTCACTGACCCCGTGTCCTAACTCACACCCAGTCCCACTCACCCATCGCCCCCTGTGCTCACTGCCCCGTGTCCTAACTCACACCCAGTCCCACTCACCCATCACCCCCTGTGCTCAATGCCCCGTGTCCTATCTCACACCCAGTCGCAATCACCCATCACCCCCTGTGCTCACTGTCCCCGTGTCCTAACTCACACCAAGTCCCGGTCACCCATCACCCCCTGTGCTCACTGCCCCGTGTCCTAACTCACACCCAGTCCCACTCACCCATCACCCACTGTGCACACTGCTCCCGTGTCCTAACTCACACCCAGTCCCACTCACCCATCACCCGCTGTGCTCACTGCCCCGTGTCCTAACTCACACCGAGTCCCACTCACCCATCACCCACTGTGCTCACTGCCCCGTGTCCTAACTCACACCCAGTCCCGCTCACCCATCACCCTCTGTGCTCACTGACCCCATGTCCTAACTCACACCGAGTTCCACTCACCCATCACCCCCTGTGCTCAATGCCCCGTGTCCTAACTCACACCCAGTCGCAATCACCCATCACCCCCTGTGCTCACTGTCCCCGTGTCCTAACTCACACCCAGTCCCGGTCACCCATCACCCCCTGTGCTCACTGCCCCGTGTCCTAACTCACACCCAGTCCCGCTCACCCATCACCCTCTGTGCTCACTGACCCCATGTCCTAACTCACACCGAGTTCCACTCACCCATCACCCCCTGTGCTCACTGCCCCGTGTCCTAACTCACACCCAGTCCCACTCACCCATCACCCCCTGTGCTCACTGCCCCGTGTCCTAACTCACACCCAGTCGCAATCACCCATCACCCACTGTGCTCACTGTCCCCGTGTCCTAACTCACACCCAGTCCCGGTCACCCATCACCCCCTGTGCTCACTGCCCCGTGTCCTAACTCGCACCCAGTCCCACTCACCCATCACTCCCTGTGCTCACTGCCCCGTGTCCTAACTCACACCCAGTCCCACTCACCCATCACCCGCTGTGCTCACTACCCCGTGTCCTAACTCTCACCCAGTCCCACTCACCCAACAGCCCCTGTGCTCACTGACCCCGTGTCCTAACTCACACCGAGTCCCACTCACCCATCACCCACTGTGCCCCGTGTCCAAACTCACACCCAGTCCCACTCACCCATCACCCCCTGTGCTCGCTGACCCGTGTCCTAACTCACACCCAGTCCCACTCAGCCATCACCCCCTGTGCTCGCTGACCCCGTGTCCTAACTCGCACCGAGTCCCACTCACCCATCACCCCCTGTGCTCACTGCCCCGTGTCCTAACTCATACCCAGTCCCGCTCACCCATCACACCCTGTGCTCACTGCCCCGTGTCCTAACTCACACCCAGTCCCACTCACCCATCACCCCCTGTGCTCACTGACCCCGTGTCCTAACTCGCACCGAGTCCCGCTCACCCATCACCCCCTGTGCTCACTGACCCGTGTCCTCACTCGCACTGAGTCCCGCTCACCCATCACCCCCTGTGCTCACTGCCCCGGTGTCCTAACTCGCACCCAGTCCCACTCACCCATCACTCCCTGTGCTCACTGACCCCGTGTCCTAACTCACACCCAGTCCCACTCACCCATCACCCCCTGTGCTCACTGCCCCATGTCCTAATTCACACCCAGTCCCACTCACCCATCACCCGCTGTGCTCACTGCCCCCGTGTCCTAACTCGCACCGAGTCCCGCTCACCCATCACCCGCTGTGCTCACTGCCCCCGTGTCCTAACTCGCCCCGAGTCCCACTCACCCATCACCCCCTGTGCCCCGTGTCCTAACTCGCACCGAGTCCCACTCACCCATCACCCCCTGTGCTCACTGCCCCATGTCCTAACTCACACCCAGTCCCACTCACCCATCACCCCCTGTGCTCATTGCCCCGTGTCCTAACTCGCACCGAGTCCCACTCACCCATCACCCCCTGTGCTCACTGACCCGTGTCCTAACTCACACCGAGTCCCACTCACCCATCACCCCCTGTGTTCACTGACCCGTGTCCTAACTCACACCGAGTCCCACTCAACCATCACCCCCTGTGCTCACTGACCCGTGTCCTAACTCACACCCAGTCCCACTCACCCATCACCACCTGTGCTCACTGCCCCCGTGTCCTAACTCACGCCGAGTCCCACTCACCCATCACCCCCTCTGCTCACTGCCCCGTGTCCTAACTCACACCCAGTCCCAGTCACCCATCACCCCCTGTGCTCACTGCCCCGTGTCCTAACTCACACCCAGTCCCACTCACCCATCACCCCCTGTGCTCACTGCCCCCGTGTCCTAACTCACACCCAGTCCCACTCACCCATCACCCACTGTGCTCACTGCCCCCGTGTCCTAACTCGCCCCGAGTCCCACTCACCCATCACCCCCTGTGCTCACTGCCCCCGTGTCCTAACTCGCACCCAGTCCCACTCACCCATCACTCCCTGTGCTCACTGCCCCGTGTCCAAACTCACACCCAGTCCCACTCACCCATCACCCCCTGTGCTCACTGCCCCGTGTCCTAACTCACACCCAGTCCCACTCACCCATCACCCGCTGTGCTCACTGCCCCGTGTCCTAACTCTCACCCAGTCCCACTCACCCATCACCCCCTGTGCTCACTGACCCCGTGTCCTAACTCACACCGAGACCCACTCACCCATCACCCACTGTGCCCCGTGTCCTAACTCACACCCAGTCCCACTCACCCATCACCCCCTGTGCTCGCTGACCCGTGTCCTAACTCACACCCAGTCCCACTCAGCCATCACCCCCTGTGCTCGCTGACCCCGTGTCCTAACTCGCACCCAGTCCCACTCACCCATCACCCCCTGTGCTCACTGCCCCGTGTCCTAACTCACACCCAGTCCCGCTCACCCATCACCCCCTGTGCTCACTGCCCCGTGTCCTAACTCACACCCAGTCCCACTCACCCATCACCCCCTGTGCTCACTGCCCCGTGTCCTAACTCACACCCAGTCCCACTCACCCATCACCCCCTGTGCTCACTGCCCCGTGTCCTATCTCGCACCGAGTCCTGCTCATTCATCACCCCCTGTGCTCACTGACCCCGTGTCCTAACTCGCACCGAGTCCCGCTCACCCATCACCCCCTGTGCTCACTGAACCGTGTCCTAACTCGCACTGAGTCCCGCTCACCCATCACCCCCTGTGCTCACTGCCCCGGTGTCCTAACTCGCACCCAGTCCCACTCACCCATCACTCCCTGTGCTCACTGACCCCGTGTACTAACTCACACCCAGTCCCACTCACCCATCACCCCCTGTGCTCACTGCCCCATGTCCTAATTCACACCCAGTCCCACTCACCCATCACCCCCTGTGCTCACTGCCCCGTGTCCTAAGTCACACCCAGTCCCACTCACCCATCACCCGCTGTGCTCACTGCCCCGTGTCCTAACTCTCACCCAGTCCCACTCACCCATCACCCCCTGTGCTCACTGACCCCGTGTCCTAACTCACACCGAGTCCCACTCACCCATCACCCACTGTGCCCCGTGTCCTAACTCACACCCAGTCCCACTCACCCATCACCCCCTGTGCTCGCTGACCCGTGTCCTAACTCACACCCAGTCCCACTCAGCCATCACCCCCTGTGCTCGCTGACCCCGTGTCCTAACTCGCACCGAGTCCCACTCACCCATCACCCCCTGTGCTCACTGCCCCGTGGCCTAACTCACACCCAGTCCCGCTCACCCATCACCCCCTGTGCTCACTGCCCCGTGTCCTAACTCACACCCAGTCCCACTCACCCATCACCCCCTGTGCTCACTGCCCTGTGTCCTAACTCACACCCAGTCCCACTCACCCATCACCCCCTGTGCTCACTGCCCCGTGTCCTATCTCGCACCGAGTCCCGATCATTCATCACCCCCTGTGCTCACTGACCCCGTGTCCTAACTCGCACCGAGTCCCGCTCACCCATCACCCCCTGTGCTCACTGACCCGTGTCCTAACTCGCACTGAGTCCCGCTCACCCATCACCCCCTGTACTCACTGCCCCGGTGTCCTAACTCGCACCCAGTCCCACTCACCCATCACTCCCTGTGCTCACTGACCCCGTGTCCTAACTCACACCCAGTCCCACTCACCCATCACCCCCTGTGCTCACTGCCCCATGTCCTAATTCACACCCAGTCCCACTCACCCATCACCCGCTGTGCTCACTGCCCCCGTGTCCTAACTCGCACATAGTCCCGCTCACCCATCACCCGCTGTGCTCACTGCCCCCGTGTCCTAACTCGCCCCGAGTCCCACTCACCCATCACCCCCTGTGCCCCGTGTCCCAACTCGCACCGAGTCCCACTCACCCAACACCCCCTGTGCTCACTGCCCCATGTCCTAACTCACACCCAGTCCCAATCACCCATCACCCCCTGTGCTCACTGCCCCCGTGTCCTAACTCACACCCAGTCCCACTCACCCATCACCCCCTGTGCTCACTGCCCCGTGTCCTAACTCGCACCGAGTCCCACTCACCCATCACCCCCTGTGCTCACTGCCCCGTGTCCTAACTCGCACTCAGTCCCACTCACCCATCACCCCCTGTGCTCACTGACCCCGTGTCCTAACTCACACCCAGTCCCACTCACCCATCGCCCCCTGTGCTCACTGCCCCGTGTCCTAACTCACACCCAGTCCCACTCACCCATCACCCCCTGTGCTCAATGCCCCGTGTCCTAACTCACACCCAGTCGCAATCACCCATCACCCCCTGTGCTCACTGTCCCCGTGTCCTAACTCACACCCAGTCCCGGTCACCCATCACCCCCTGTGCTCACTGCCCCGTGTCCTAACTCACACCCAGTCCCACTCACCCATCACCCCCTGTGCACACTGCTCCCGTGTCCTAACTCACACCCAGTCCCACTCACCCATCACCCCCTGTGCTCACTGCCCCGTGTCCTAACTCACACCGAGTCGCACTCACCCATCACCCACTGTGCTCACTGACCCCGTGTCCTAACTCACACCCAGTCCCGCTCACCCATCACCCTCTGTGCTCACTGACCCCATGTCCTAACTCACACCGAGTTCCACTCACCCATCACCCCCTGTGCTCACTGCCCCGTGTCCTAACTCACACCCAGTCCCACTCACCCATCACCCCCTGTGCTCACTGACCCCGTGTCCTAACTCACACCCAGTCCCACTCACCCATCACCCCCTGTGCTCACTGCCCCGTGTCCTAACTCACACCCAGTCCCACTCACCCATCACCCCCTGTGCTCACTGACCCCGTGTCCTAACTCACACCCAGTCCCACTCACCCATCACCCCCTGTGCTCGCTGACCCGTGTCCTAACTCACACCCAGTCCCACTCAGCCATCACCCCCTGTGCTCGCTGACCCCGTGTCCTAACTCGCACCGAGTCCCACTCACCCATCACCCCCTGTGCTCACTGCCCCGTGGCCTAACTCACACCCAGTCCCGCTCACCCATCACCCCCTGTGCTCACTGCCCCGTGTCCTAACTCACACCCAGTCCCACTCACCCATCACCCCCTGTGCTCACTGCCCTGTGTCCTAACTCACACCCAGTCCCACTCACCCATCACCCCCTGTGCTCACTGCCCCGTGTCCTATCTCGCACCGAGTCCCGATCATTCATCACCCCCTGTGCTCACTGACCCCGTGTCCTAACTCGCACCGAGTCCCGCTCACCCATCACCCCCTGTGCTCACTGACCCGTGTCCTAACTCGCACTGAGTCCCGCTCACCCATCACCCCCTGTACTCACTGCCCCGGTGTCCTAACTCGCACCCAGTCCCACTCACCCATCACTCCCTGTGCTCACTGACCCCGTGTCCTAACTCACACCCAGTCCCACTCACCCATCACCCCCTGTGCTCACTGCCCCATGTCCTAATTCACACCCAGTCCCACTCACCCATCACCCGCTGTGCTCACTGCCCCCGTGTCCTAACTCGCACATAGTCCCGCTCACCCATCACCCGCTGTGCTCACTGCCCCCGTGTCCTAACTCGCCCCGAGTCCCACTCACCCATCACCCCCTGTGCCCCGTGTCCCAACTCGCACCGAGTCCCACTCACCCAACACCCCCTGTGCTCACTGCCCCATGTCCTAACTCACACCCAGTCCCAATCACCCATCACCCCCTGTGCTCACTGCCCCCGTGTCCTAACTCACACCCAGTCCCACTCACCCATCACCCCCTGTGCTCACTGCCCCGTGTCCTAACTCGCACCGAGTCCCACTCACCCATCACCCCCTGTGCTCACTGCCCCGTGTCCTAACTCGCACTCAGTCCCACTCACCCATCACCCCCTGTGCTCACTGACCCCGTGTCCTAACTCACACCCAGTCCCACTCACCCATCGCCCCCTGTGCTCACTGCCCCGTGTCCTAACTCACACCCAGTCCCACTCACCCATCACCCCCTGTGCTCAATGCCCCGTGTCCTAACTCACACCCAGTCGCAATCACCCATCACCCCCTGTGCTCACTGTCCCCGTGTCCTAACTCACACCCAGTCCCGGTCACCCATCACCCCCTGTGCTCACTGCCCCGTGTCCTAACTCACACCCAGTCCCACTCACCCATCACCCCCTGTGCACACTGCTCCCGTGTCCTAACTCACACCCAGTCCCACTCACCCATCACCCCCTGTGCTCACTGCCCCGTGTCCTAACTCACACCGAGTCGCACTCACCCATCACCCACTGTGCTCACTGACCCCGTGTCCTAACTCACACCCAGTCCCGCTCACCCATCACCCTCTGTGCTCACTGACCCCATGTCCTAACTCACACCGAGTTCCACTCACCCATCACCCCCTGTGCTCACTGCCCCGTGTCCTAACTCACACCCAGTCCCACACACCCATCACCCCCTGTGCTCACTGACCCCGTGTCCTAACTCACACCCAGTCCCACTCACCCATCACCCCCTGTGCTCACTGCCCCGTGTCCTAACTCACACCCAGTCCCACTCACCCATCACCCCCTGTGCTCACTGACCCCGTGTCCTAACTCACACCCAGTCCCACTCACCCATCACCCCCTGTGCTCACTGACCCCGTGTCCTAACTCACACCCAGTCCCACTCACCCATCACCCCCTGTGCTCACTGTCCCGTGTCCTAACTCACACCCAGTCCCACTCACCCATCACCCCCTGTGCTCACTGACCCCGTGTCCTAACTCACACCCAGTCCCACTCACCCATCACCCCCTGTGCTCACTGCCCCGTGTCCTAACTCACACCCAGTCCCACTCACCCATCACCCCCTGTGCTCACTGACCCCGTGTCCTAACTCACACCCAGTCCCACTCACCCATCGCCCCCTGTGCTCACTGCCCCGTGTCCTAACTCACACCCAGTCCCACTCACCCATCGCCCCCTGTGCTCACTGCCCCGTGTCCTAACTCACACCCAGTCCCGCTCACCCATCACCCACTGTGCTCACTGCCCCCGTGTCCTAACTCACACCCAGTCCCACTCACCCATCACCCCCTGTGCTCACTGACCCCGTGTCCTAACTCACACCCAGTCCCACTCACCCATCACCCGCTGTGCTCACTGCCCCGTGTCTTAACTCACACCCAGTCCCACTCACCCATCACCCCCTGTGCTCACTGACCCCGTGTCCTAACTCACACCCAGTCCCACTCACCCATCGCCCCCTGTGCTCACTGCCCCATGTCCTAACTCACACCCAGTCCCACTCACCCATCGCCCCCTGTGCTCACTGCCCCGTGTCCTAACTCACACCGAGTCCCACTCACCCATCACCCCCTGTGCTCACTGACCCCGTGTCCTAACTCACACCCAGTCCCACTCATCCATCGCCCCCTGTGCTCAGTGCCCCGTGTCCTAACTCACACCGAGTCCCACTCACCCATCACCTCCTGTGCTCACTGACCCCGTGTCCTAACTCACACCCAGTCCCACTCACCCATCACCCCCTGTGCTCGCTGTCCAGTGTCCGAACTCACACCCAGTCCCACTCACCCATCACCCCCGTGCTCACTGCCCCGTGTCCTAACTCGCACCCAGTCCCACTCACCCATCACCCGCTGTGCTCGCTGCCCCGTGTCCTAACTCACACCCAGTCCCACTCACCCATCACCCTCTGTGCTCACTGCCCCGTGTCCTAAGTCTCGCCCAGTCCCACTCACCCATCACCCCCTGTGCCCCGTGTCCTAACTCACACCCAGTCCCACTCACCCATCACCCCCTGTGCTCACTGCCCCGTGTCCTAACTCACACCCAGTCCCACTCACCCATCACCCCCTGTGCTCACTGCCCCGTGTCCTAACTCACACCCAGTCCCACTCACCCATCACCCACTGTGCTCACTGCCCCGTGTCCTAACTCACACCCAGTCCCACTCACCCATCACCCCCTGTGCTCACTGCCCCGTGTCCTAACTCACACCCAGTCCCACTCACCCATCACCCACTGTGCTCACTGCCCCGTGTTCTAACTCACACCGAGTCCCACTCACCCATCACCCCCTGTGCTCACTGCCCCGTGTCCTAACTCACACCCAGTCCCACTCACCCATCACACCCTGTGCTCACTGACCCCGTGTCCTAACTCACACCCAGTCCCACTCACACATCACCCCCTGTGCCCCGTGTTCTAACTCACACCGAGTCCCACTCACCCATCACCCCCTGTGCTCACTGCCCCGTGTCCTAACTCACACCCAGTCCAACTCACCCATCACACCCTGTGCTCACTGACCCCGTGTCCTAACTCACACCCAGTCCCACTCACCCATCACCCCCTGTGCCCCGTGTCCTAACTCACACCCAGTCCCACTCACCCATCACACCCTGTGCTCACTGACCCCGTGTCCTAACTCACACCCAGTCCCACTCACCCATCACCCCCTGTGCTCACTGACCCCGTGTCCTAACTCGCACCCAGTCCCACTCACCCCATCACCCCCTGTGCTCACTGACCCGTGTCCTAACTCACACCCAGTCCCACTCACCCATCACCCCCTGTGCTCACTGACCCCGTGTCCTAACTCACACCCAGTCCCACTCACCTATCACCCCCTGTGCTCACTGCCCCGTGTCCTAACTCACACCCAGTCCCACTCACCCATCACCCCCTGTGCTCACTGCCCCGTGTCCTAACTCACACCGAGTCCCACTCAAACATCACCCCCTGTGCTCACTGCCCCGTGTCCTAACTCACACCCAGTCCCACTCACCCATCACCCCCTATGCTCACTGACCCCGTGTCCTAACTCACACCCAGTCCCACTCACCCATCACCCCCTGTGCTCACTGACCCCGTGTCCTAACTCACACCCAGTCCCACTCACCCATCACCCCTTGTGCTCACTGACCTACACTGGCTCCTGTCTAAGCATTGCCTCAATTTCAAAATTCACATCCTTTCAAAAAAAGACTTGCATTTATATATCGCCTTTCACGACCACCGGACGTCCCAAAGCGCTTTACAGCCAATGAAGTACTTTTGGAGTGTAGTCACTGTTGTATTGTGGGAAACACGGCAGCCAATTTGCGCACAGCAAGATCCCACACACAGCGATGTGATGATGACCCAGATAATCTGTGTTTCTGATGTTGATTGAGGGATAAATATTGGCCCCAGGACACCGGGGAGAACTCCCCCGCTCTTCTTCCAAATAGTGCCCCGGGATCATTTACATCCACCCGAGAGGGGCCTCGGTTTAACATCTCATCCAAAAGACGGCCCCCTCCGACAGTGCGGCGCTCCCTCAGTGCTGCCCCTCCGACAGTGCGGCACTCCCTCAGTACTGTCCCTCCGACAGTGCGGCACTCCCTCAGTACTGCCCCTCCGACAGTGCGGCACTCCCTCAGTACTGCCCCTCCGACAGTGCGGCACTCCCTCAGTACTGCCCCTCCGACAGTGCAGCACTCCCTTAGTACTGCCCCTCCGACAGTGCGGCGCTCCCTCAGTGCTGCCCCTCCGACAGTGCGGCACTCCCTCAGTACTGCCCCTCCGACAGTGCGGCACTCCCTCAGTACTGCCCCTCCGACAGTGCGGTGCTCCCTCAGTACTGCCCCTCCGACAGTGCGGCACTCCCTCAGTACTGCCCCTCCGACAGTGCGGTGCTCCCTCAGTACCGCCCCTCCGACAGTGCGGCACTCCCTCAGTACTGCCCCTCCGACAGTGCGGCGCTCTCTCAGTGCCGCCCCTCCGACAGTGCGGCGCTCCCTCAGTACTGCCCCTCCGACAGTGCGGCACTCCCTCAGTACTGCCCCTCCGACAGTGCGGTGCTCCCTCAGTACTGCCCCTCCGACAGTGCGGCACTCCCTCAGTACTGCCCCTCCGACAGTGCGGCACTCCCTCAGTACCGCCCCTCCGACAGTGCAGCACTCCCTCAGCACTGCACTGGGAGTATCAGGCTGGAGTGGGACTCGAACCCACAACCTTCTGACTCAGAGGCGAGAGAGAGAGTGGTACTCACAGAGCCACAGCTGATACGTTGCTCCACTAGCGGTGACCGTGCCTTCTGTTGCCTGGGCCCCATGCTCTGGAACTCCCTCCCTAAACCTCTCCGCCTCTCGACCTCTCTCTCCTCCTTCAAGACGCTCCTTAAAACCGACCTCTTTGACCCAGCTTTTGGTCACCTGCCCTAATTTCTCCTTCTGTGGCTCGGGGTCAAACTATTGCCGCATAATACTCCTATGAAATGCCTTGAGCCATTTCACTGTTTACAATCTATATTAACGACTTGGAAGAAGGGACTGAGTGTAACGTAGCCAAGTTTGCTGACAGTACAAAGATGGGAGGAAAAGCAATGTGTGAGGAGGACACAAAAAATCTGCAAAGGGACAGAGACAGGCTCAGTGAGTGGGCAAAAATTTGTCAGATGGAGTATAATGTTGGAAAGTGTGAGGTCATGCAGTTTGGCAGAAAAAAATCAAAGAGCAAGTTATTATTTAAATGGAGAAAGATTGCAAAGTGCTGCAGTACAGCGGGACCTGGGGGTTACTTGTGCATGAAACACAAAAGGTTAGTCTGCAGGTACAGCAAGTGATCAGGAAGGCCAATGGTATCTTGGCCTTTATTGCAAAGGGGATGGAGTATAAAAGCAGGGAAGTCTTGCTCCAGTTATACAGGGTATTGGTGAGGCCACACCTGGAGTACTGCGTGCACAGTTCTGCTCTCCGTATTTACGAAAGGATATACTTTGCTTTGGAGGCAGTTCAGAGAAGGTTCACTCGGTTGATCCCGGGGATGAGGGGGTTGACTTATGAGGAAAGGTTGAGGAGGTTGGGCCCCTACTCATTGGAATTCAGAAGAATGAGAGGTGATCTTATCGAAATGTATCAGATTATGAGGGGGCTCGACAAGGTGGATGCAGAGAGGATGTTCCCACTGATGGGGGAGACTAGAACTAGGGGGCATGGTCTTAGAATAAGGGGCCGCCCATTTAAAACTGAGATGAGGAGGAATTCCTTCTCTCAGAGGGTTGTAAATCTGTGGAATTCGCTGCCTCAGAGAGCTGTGGAAGCCGGGACATTGAATGTATTTAAGACAGAGATAGACAGTTCCTTAACCGATAAGGGGATAAGGGGGCGGGCAGGGAAGTGGAGCTGTGTCCATGATCGGACCAGCCATGATGGTATTAAATGGCGGAGCAGGCTCGAGGGGCCGAATGGCCGACTCCTGCTCCTATTTCTGATGTTCTCATGTTAAAAGGCGCTCTATAAATTTACGGCGCTGTTGGTGTTTTTACAATTCCATGCATCCTGGAGATGGGACACAGGGAAAGTATTGTGCCAGAGATTTGCATGTGATTTGAGTGTATCCTTTGCCTGTGTTGGCTGGCAGAGGACAGGGGGGGGAGGCGGGGGTGGGGGGGTGATTCAGTCCTCCCTGCTCAGGTTACGCCTCTGCTGGTGTGCGTGACCAGGAAACATCCAGGGGAACCAGGAAGTAGTCACGAATACCTGCGCAGCTCCAGAACGTGTTTTGGGCGAGCGACCACTTTGCCCTGACCGTACGCTGGCTGTTGTGTTGGGGGAGCGAAGGAGGTAGATCCGGAGGTCAGGTAGGACATAGGCTGGGGTCGGGGGGGTGGTGGGGGTTATGGTTTTCGAGGGTGAGGAGTCCCACACACAGTTTGAGGGAGTCCCCACAGTTTGGGGGGGGGAGGAGACCCACAGTTTGGGGGGTGAGGAGATCACAGTTTGGGGGGGGTGAGGAGATCACAGTTTGGGGGGTGAGGAGACCACAGTTTGGGGGGTGAGGAGACCACAGTTTGGGGGGTGAGGGTCCCACAGTTTGGGGGGTGAGGAGACCACAGTTTGGGGGGTGAGGAGACCACAGTTTGGGGGGTGAGGAGACCACAGTTTGGGGGGTGAGGAGATCACAGTTTGGGGGGTGAGGAGATCACAGTTTGGGGGGTGAGGAGATCACAGTTTGGGGGGTGAGGAGACCACAGTTTGGGGGGTGAGGAGACCACAGTTTGGGGGGTGAGGGTCCCACAGTTTGGGGGGTGGGGAGATCACAGTTTGGGGGGTGAGGAGACCACAGTTTGGGGGGTGAGGAGATCACAGTTTGGGGGGTGAGGAGACCACAGTTTTGGGGGTGGGGAAACCACAGTTTGGGGGGTGAGGAGACCCACAGTTTGGGGGGTGAGGAGACCCACAGTTTGGGGGTGAGGAAAGACGTTCTTGCTATTGAGGGAGTGCAGCGAAGGTTCACCAGACTGATTCCCGGGATGGCAGGACTGACACATGAGGAGAGACTGGATCAACTGGGCCTGTATTCACTGGAGTTTAGAAGGATGAGAGGGGATCTCATCGAAACGTATAAAATTCTGACGGGACTGGACAGGTTAGATGCAGGAAGAATGTTCCCGATGTTGGGGAAGTCCAGAACCAGGGGACACAGTCTAAGGATAAGGGGTAAGCCATTTAGGACCGAGATGAGGAGAAACTTCTTCACTCAGAGAGTTGTGAACCTGTGGAATTCTCTACCGCAGAGAGTTGTTGGGACCAGTTCATTGGATATATTCCAGAGGGAGTTAGATATGGCCCTTACTGCTAAAGGGATCAAGGGGTATGGAGAGAAAGCAGGAAAGGGGTACTGAGGGAATGATCAGCCATGATCTTATTGAATGGTGGTGCAGGCTCGAAGGGCCCAATGGCCGACTCCTGCAACTATTGTCTATGTTTCTATGTTTCTATGAGAGAGATAGAGAGAGAGAGAGAGAGACAAAAAGAGATAGGGAGAGAGGAAGAGAGCGAGAGGGAGAGAGAGAGAGACAGCGAGATGAGAGAGAGAGTGAGAGACAGAGAGACAGAGAGTGAGAGACAAAGAGACAGAGAGAGAGAAAGAGAGCGACAGAAAGAGAGAGGGGTGGGGCGGGGGGGGGAGAGAGACAGACAGAGAGACAAAGAGAAAGAGACAGAGAGGGAGAGAGAGAGAGAGAGAGAGCGACAGAGAGAGAGAGAGAGAGAGAGAGGGAGAGAGAGAGAAAGACAGAGAGAGAGACACAGAGAGAGAGACAAAGGGAGAGAGAGCGAAAGAGAGACAGAGAGAGAGAGAGAGAGAAACAGAGAGAAAGAGAGAGAGACGGAGAGGGAGAGAGAGAGAGACAGAGAGAGAGACAGAGACAGAGAGAAAGAGAGAGAGAGAGAGACAGAGAGAAAGAGAGAAAGACAGAGCGAGAGAGAGAAAGACAGACAGAGAGAGAGAGAGAGAGAGACGGAGAGGGAGGGGGAGAGAGAGAGAGAGAGAGACAGAGAGAGAGACAGAGAGAAAGAGAGAGAGAGAGAAAGACGGAGAGAGAGAGAGGGGTGCTGGTGTAGGCAGATTCAATCGTTGCCTCAAAAAGAACAAAATACTTGCATTTATATATCGCCTTTCATGACCACCGGACGTCCCAAAGCGCTTTACAGCCAATGACGTATTTTTGGAGTGTGCTCACTGTTGTATTGTGGGAAACGCAGCAGCCAATTTGCGCACAGCAAGCTCCCACACACAGCGATGTGACAATGACCCAGATAATCTGTGTTTGTGATGTTGATTGAGGGATAAATATTGGCCCCAGGACACCGGGGAGAACTCCCCCCGCTCTTCTTCCAAATAGTGCCCCGGGATCTTTTACATCCACCCGAGAGGGGCCTCGGTTTAATGTCTCATCCGAAATATGGCCCCTCCGACAGTGCGGGGCTCCCTCAGTATTGCCCCTCCGACAGTGCGGCGCTCCCTCAGTACTGCCCCTCCGACAGTGCGGCGCTCCCTCAGTACTGCCCCTCCGACAGTGAGGCGCTCCCTCAGTACTGCCCCTCCGACAGTGCGGCACTCCCTCAGTACCGCACCTCCGACAGTGCAGCACTCCCTCAGTACTGTCCCTCCGACAGTGCGGTGCTCCCTCAGTACTGCCCTTCCGACAGTGCGACACTCCCTCAGTACCGCCCCTCCGACAGTGCGGCACTCCCTCAGTACTGTCCCTCCGACAGTGCGACACTCCCTCAGTACTGCCCCTCCGACAGTGCGGGGCTCCCTCAGCACTGCCCCTCCGACAGTGCGGCACTCCCTCAGTACTGCCCCTCCGACAGTGCGGCACTCCCTCAGTACTGCCCCTCCGACAGTGCGACACTCCCTCAGTACCGCCCCTCCGACAGTGCGGCACTCCCTCAGTACTGCCCCTCCGACAGTGCGGTGCTCCCTCAGTACTGCCCTTCCGACAGTGCGGCTCTCCCTCAGTACTGCCCCTCCGACAGTACGGCGCTCCCTCAGTACTGCCCCTCCGACAGTGCGGCGCTCCCTCAGCACTGCCCCTCCGACAGTGCGGCGCTCCCTCAGTACTGCCCCTCCGACAGTACGGCGCTCCCTCAGTACTGCCCCTCCGACAGTACGGCGCTCCCTCAGTACTGCCCCTCCGACAGTGCGGCGCTCCCTCAGCACTGCCCATCCGACAGTGCGGCGCTCCCTCAGTACTGCCCCTCCGACAGTGCGGCGCTCCCTCAGCACTGCCCCTCCGACAGTGCGGCGCTCCCTCAGCACTGCACTGGGAGTATCAGCCGAGATTGAATTGCTTGCGTCTCTGGAGTGAGACTCGAACCCACAAGCTTCTGACTCAGAGGCGAGAGAGAGAGAGAGTGCTGCTCACTGAGCCACACCAATTGGACATTTCTGAGTGCAGTGCGCGAAACACGGCAGCCAATTTGCACACAGCAAGATCCCACAAACAGCAACGTGATAATGTGGGATAATCCGTGTTGGTGACATCGGTTGACAAATGAATATTAGCCCTCCAGAGCGAACAACGAGTTTAACCATCCGATCTCCGCAACAGAAGGAAGGCTCTTGTCCGCGATTGAGCGCCACGATGTCTTTGCCAAACCCTTACGCGAACTACGGAGTCTCTGCAAACGTTCCCGAAGCTGAGCTGCATCCCAGGGAGCAGACAGGTGTGAGAAGCCCCTCGATGGAAGGCGAGGGTTCGATAGGGGTATCAACGGACCAGCAACCCGGGAGGAGACAAACAACTTTCGACGAGAACCCAAAGCCAGAATTCCACCAAGTCGTGTCCGAACTGCAACAAAAGATAGCTGCAATTCAAGCCGGTGAGATGATAAACCAACGTCTCTGTAACCTCCTCCAGCCCCGACACCCCTCCCTATCTCTGTAACCTCCTCCAGCCCCGACACCTCTCCCTATCTCTGTAACCTCCTCCAGCCCCTACACCCCTCCCTATCTCTGTAACCTCCTCCAGCCCCTACACCCCTCCCTATCTCTGTAACCTCCTCCAGTCCCGACACACTCCCTATCTCTGTAACCTCCTCCAGCCCCTACACCCCTCCCTATCTCTGTAACCTCCTCCAGTCCCTACACACTCCCTATCTCTGTAACCTCCTCCAGCACCTACACCCCTCACTATTTCTGTAACCTCCTCCAGCCCCTACACCCCTCCCTATCTCTGTAACCTCCTCCATCCCCTACAGCCCTCCCTATCTCTGTAACCTTCTCCAGTCCCTACACCCCTCCCTATCTCTGTAACCTCCTCCAGTCCCTACACCCTTCCCTATCTCTGTAACCTCCTCCAGCCCCTACAGACCTCCCTATCTCTGTAATCTCCTGCAGTCCCAACACCCATCCCTATCTCTGTAACCTCCTCCAGCCCCGACACCCCTCCCTATCTCTGTAACCCCCTCCAGTCCCTACACCCCTCCCGATCTCTGTAACCTCCTCCAGCCCCGACAGTCCTCCCTATCTCTGTAACCTCCTCCAGTCCCTACACCCCTCCCTATCTCTGTAATCTCCTCCAGTCCCAACACCCCTCCCTATCTCTGTAACCTCCTCCAGCCCCGACACCCCTCCCTATCTCTGTAACCCCCTCCAGTCCCTACACCCCTCCCGATCTCTGTAACCCCCTCCAGCCCCGACACCCGTCCCTATCTCTGTAACCTCCTCCAGCCCCGACACACTTCCTATCTCTGTAACCTCCTCCAGTCCCTACATCCCTCCCTATCTCTGTAACCTCCTCCAGTCCCTACACCCCTCACTATCTCTGTAACCTCCTCCAGCCCCTACACCCCTCCCTATCTCTGTAACCACCTCCAGCCCCTACACCCCTCCCTATCTCTGTAACCCTGCTCCAGCACCGACACCCCTCCCTATCTCTGTAACCTCCTCCAGCCCCTACACCCCTCCCTATCTCTGTAACCTCCTCCAGTCCCTACACACTCCCTATCTCTGTAACCTCCTCCAGCACCTACACCCCTCCCTATCTCTGTAACCTCCTCCAGTCCCTACACACTCCCTATCTCTGTAACCTCCTCCAGTCCCTACACACTCCCTATCTCTGTAACCTCCTCCAGCCCATACACCCCTCCCTATCTCTGTAACCTCCTCCAGCCCCGACACCACTCCCTATCTCTGTAACCTCCTCCAGCCCCTACACCCCTCCCTATCTCTGTAACCCCCTCCAGCCCCTACACCCCTCCCTATCTCTGTAACCCTCCTCCAGCCCGGACACCCCTCCCTATCTCTGTAACCCCCTCCAGCCCCTACACCCCTCCCTATCTCTGTAACCTCCTCCAGCCCCTACACCCTCCCTATCTCTGTAACCTCCTGCAGCCCCTACACCCCTCCCTATCTATGTAACCTCCTCCAGCCCCGACACCACTCCCTATCTCTGTAACCTCCTCCAGCTCCTACACCCCTCCCTATCTCTGTAACCCCCTCCAGCCCCTACAACCCTCCCAATCTCTGTAACCTCCTCCAGTCCCTACACTCCTCCCTATCTCTGTAACCCCCTCCAGCCCCTACACCCCTCCCTATCTCTGTAACCTCCTCCAGCCCCGACACCCCTCCCTATCACTGTAACCTCCACCAGCCCCTACACCCCTCCCTATCTCTGTAACCTCCTCCAGCCCCGACACCCCTCCCTATCTCTGTCACCTCCTCCAGCCCATTCACCCCTCCCTATCTCTGTAACCTCCTCCAGCCCCTACACCCCTCCCTATCTCTGTAACCTCCTCCAGCCCCTACACCCCTCCCTATCTCTGTAACCCCCTCCAGCCCCTACACCCCTACCTATCTCTGTAACCTCCTCCAGCCCCTACACCCCTCCCTATCTCTGTAACCCACTCCAGCCCCTACACCCCTCCCTATCTCTGTAACCTCCTCCAGCCCCGACACCCCTCCCTATCTCTGTAACCTCCTCCAGCCCCTACACCCCTCCCTATCTCTGTAACCTCCTCCAGCCCCTACACCCCTCCCTATCTCTGTAACCTCCTCCAGCCCCTACACCCCTCCCTATCTCTGTAACCTCCTCCAGCCCTTACACCCCTCCCTATCTCTGTAACCTCCTCCAGCCCCTACACCCCTCCCTAGCTCTGTAGCCCCCTCCAGCCCCTACACCCCTCCCTATCTCTGTAACCTCCTCCAGCCCCTACACACCTCCCTATCTCTGTAACCTCCTCCAGCCCCTACACCCCTCCCTATCTCTGTAACCACCTCCAGCCCCTACACTCCTCCCTATCTCTGTTACCCCCTCCAGCCCCTACACCCCTCCCTATCTCTGTAACCTCCTCCAGTCCCGATACCCCTCCCTATCTCTGTAACCTCCTCCAGCCCCTACACTCCTCCCTATCTCTGTTATCCCCTCAAGCCCCTACACCCCTCCCGATCTCTGTAACCTCCTCCAGCCCCTACACCCCTCCCTATCTCTGTTACCCCCTCCAGCACCTACACCCCTCCCTATCTCTGTAACCCCCTCCAGCCCCTACACCCCTCCCTATCTCTGTAACCACCTCCAGCCCCTACACTCCTCCCTATCTCTGTTACCCCCTCCAGCCCCTACACCCCTCCCTATCTCTGTAACCTCCTCCAGTCCCGATACCCCTCCCTATCTCTGTAACCTCCTCCAGCCCCTACACTCCTCCCTATCTCTGTTATCCCCTCAAGCCCCTACACCCCTCCCGATCTCTGTAACCTCCTCCAGCCCCTACACCCCTCCCTATCTCTGTTACCCCCTCCAGCCCCTACACCCCTCCCTATCTCTGTAACCCCCTCCAGCCCCTACACCCCTCCCTATCTCTGTAACCCTGCTCCAGCCCCGACACCCCTCCCTATCTCTGTAACCTCCTCCAGCCCCTACACCCCTCCCTATCTCTGTAACCCACTCCAGCCCCAGACCCCTCCCTATCTCTGTAACCTCCTCCAATCCCTACACACTCCCTATCTCTGTAACCTCCTCCAGCCCATACACCCCTCCCTATCTCTGTAACCTCCTCGAGCCCCGACACCCCTCCCTATCTCTGTAACCTCCTCCAGCTTCTACACCCCTCCCTATCTCTGTAACCCCCTCCAGCCCCTACACCCTCCCTATCTCTGTAACCCTCCTCCAGCCCCGACACCCCTCCCTATCTCTGTAACCCCCTGCAGCCCCTACACCCCTACCTATCTCTGTAACCTCCTCCAGCCCCTGCACCCCTTCCTATCTCTGTAACCTCCTCCAGCCCCTACACCCTCCCTATCTCTGTAACCTCCTCCAGCCCTTACACCCCTCCCTATCTATGTAACCTCCTCCAGCCCCTACACCACTCCCTATCTCTGTAACCTCCTCCAGCCCCTACACCCCTCCCTATCTCTGTAACCCCCTCCAGCCCCTACAACCCTCCCTATCTCTGTAACCTCATCCAGTCCCTACACCCCTCCCTATCTCTGTAACCCCCTCCAGCCCCTACACCCCTCCCTATCTCTGTAACCTCCTCCAGCCCCGACACCCCTCCCTATCACTGTAATCTCCAGCAGCCCCTACACCCTTCCCTATCTCTGTAAACTCCTCCAGCCCCGACACCCCTCCCTATCTCTGTAACCTCCTCCAGCCCGTCACCCCTACCTATCTCTGTAACCTCCTCCAGCCCCTACACCCCTCCCTATCTCTGTAACCTCCTCCAGCCCCTACACCCCTCCTTATCTCTGTAACCCCCTCCAGCCCCTACACCCCTCCCTATCTCTGTAACCTCCTACAGCCCCGACACCCCTCCCTATCTCTGTAACCTCCTCCAGCCCCTACACCCCTCCCTATCTCTGTAACCTCCTCCACCCCTACACCCCTCCCTATCTCTGTAATCTCCTCCAGCCCCTACACCCCTCCCGAACTCTGTAACCTCCTCCAGCCCTTACACCCCTCCCTAGCTCTGTAACCCCATCCAGCCCCTACACCCCTACCTATCTCTGTAACCCCCTCCAGCCCCTACACCCCTCCCTATCTCTGTAACCTCCTCCAGCCCCTGCACCCCTCCCTATCTCTGTTACCTCCTCCAGCCCCTACATCACTCCCTATCTCTGTAACCTCCTCCAGCCCCGACACCCCTCCCTATCTCTGTAACCTCCTCCAGCGGCTACACCCCTCCCTATCTCTGTAACCTCCTCCAGCCCCTACACCCCTCCCTATCACTGTAACCTCCTCCAGCCCCTACACCCCTCCCTTTCTCTGTAACCTCCTCCAGCCCCTACACCCCTCCCTATCACTGTAACCCCCTCCAGCCCCTACACCCCTCCCTATATCTGTAACCTTCTACAGCCCCTACACCCCTCCCTATCTCTGTAACCCCCTCCAGCCCCTACACCCCTCCCTATCTCTGTAATCTCCTCCAGCCCCGACACCCCTCCCTATCTCTGTAACCTCCTCCAGCCCCTACACCCCTCCCTATCTCTGTAACCTCCTCCAGCCCTTACACCCCTCCCTATCTCTGTAACCTCCTCCAGCCCCTACACCCCTCCCTAGCTCTGTAACCCCCTCCAGCCCCTACACCCCTCCCTATCTCTGTAACCCCCTCCAGCCCCTACACCCCTCCCTATCTCTGTAACCTCCTCCAGCCCCTACACCCCTCCCTATCTCTGTAACCTCCTCCAGCCCCTACACCCCTCCCTATCTCTGTAACCTCCTCCAGCCCCGACACCCCTCCCTTTCTCTGTAACCTCCTCCAGCCGCTACACCCCTCCCTATCTCTGTAACCTCCTCCAGCCCCTACACACCTCCCTATCTCTGTAACCTCCTCCAGCCCCTACAACCCTCCCTATCACTGTAACCTCCTCCAGCCCCTACACCCCTCCCTTTCTCTGTAACCTCCTCCAGCCCCTACACCCCTCCCTATCACTGTAACCCCCTCCAGCCCCTACACCCCTCCCTATATCTGTAACCTCCTACAGCCCCTACACCCCTCCCTATCTCTGTAACCCCCTCCAGCCCCTACACCCCTCCCTATCTCTGCAATTTCCTCCAGCCCCGACACCCCTCCCTATCTCTGTAACCCCCTCCAGCCCCGACACCCCTCCCTATCTCTGAAACCTCCTCCAGCCCCTACACCCCTCCCTATCTCTGTAACCTCCTCCAGCTCCTACGCCCCTCCCTATCTCTGTAACCTCCTCCAGCCCCTACGCCCCTCCCTATCTCTGTAACCTCCTCCAGCACCTACACCCCTCCCTATCTCTGTAACCCCCTCCAGCCCCTACACCCATCCCTATCTCTGTAACCTCCTCCAGCCCCGACACCCCTCCCTATCACTGTAACCTCCACCAGCCCCGACACCCCTCCCTATCTCTGTAACCTCCTCCAGCCCCTGCACCCCTCCCTATCTCTGTAACCTCCTCCAGCCCCTACACCCCTCCCTATCTCTGTCACCTCCTCCAGCCCCTACACCCCTCCCTCTCTCTGTAACCTCCTCCAGCCCCTACACCCCTCCCTATCTCTGTAACCTCCTCCAGCCCCTACACCCCTCCCTATCTCTGTAAACCCCTCCAGCCCCTACAACCCTCCCTATCTCTGTCACCTCCTCCAGCCCCTACACCCCTCCCTATCTCTGTAACCTCCTCCAGCCCCTACACCCATCCCTATCTCTGTAACACACTCCAGCCCCTACACCCCTCCCTATCTCTGTAACCTCCTCCAGTCCCTATACCCCTCCCTATCTCTGTTACCCCCTCCAGCCCCTACAACCCTCCCTATCTCTGTAACCTCCTCCAGCCCCGACACCCCTCCCTATCACTGTAACCTCCACCAGCCCCTACACCCCTCCCTATCTCTGTAACCTCCTCCAGCCCCGACACCCCTCCCTATCTCTGTAACCCCCTCCAGCCCCTACACCCCTTCCTATCTCTGTAACCTCCTCCAGCCCCTGCACCCCTCCCTATCTCTGTAACCTCCTCCAGCCCCTACACCCCTCCCTATCTCTGTAACCTCCTCCAGCCCCTACACCCCTCCCTCTCTCTGTAACCTACTCCAGCCCCTACACCCCTCCCTATCTCTGTAACCTCCTCCAGCCCCTACACCCCTCCCTATCTCTGTAAACCCCTCCAGCCCCTACACCCCTCC
This sequence comes from Pristiophorus japonicus, assembly GCF_044704955.1. Taxonomy (NCBI): domain Eukaryota; kingdom Metazoa; phylum Chordata; class Chondrichthyes; family Pristiophoridae; genus Pristiophorus; species Pristiophorus japonicus. The sequence goes on from NW_027254312.1 coordinate 180,635, forward strand.
CTATCTCTGTAACCTCCTCCAGTCCCTACACCCCTCCCTATCTCTGTAACCCCCTCCAGCCCCTACACCCCTCCCTATCTCTGTAACCCCCTCCAGCCCCTACACCCCTACCTATCTCTGTAACCTCCTCCAGCCCCTACACCCGTCCCTATCTCTGTAACCCCCTCCAGCCCCTACACCCCTCCCTATCTCTGTAACCTCCTCCAGCCCCGACACCCCTCCCTATCTCTGTAACCTCCTCCAGCCCCTACACCCCTCCCTATCTCTGTAACCTCCTCCAGCCCCTACACCCCTCCCTATCTCTGTAACCTCCTCCAGCCCCTACACCCCTCCCTATCTCTGTAACCTCCTCCAGCCCTTACACCCCTCCCTATCTCTGTAACCTCCTCCAGCCCCTACACCCCTCCCTAGCTCTGGAACCCCCTCCAGCCCCGACACCCCTCCCTATCTCTGTAACCCCCTCCAGCCCCTACACCCCTCCCTATCTCTGTAACCTCCTCCAGCCCCTACACCCCTCCCTATCTCTGTAACCTCCTCCAGCCCCTACACCCCTCCCTATCTCTGTAACCTCCTCCAGCCCCGACACCCCTCCCTATCTCTGTAACCTCCTCCAGCCGCTACACCCCTCCCTATTTCTGTAACCTCCTCCAGCCCCTACACCCCTCCCTATCACTGTAACCTCCTCCAGCCCCTACACCCCTCCCTTTCTCTGTAACCTCCTCCAGACCCTACACCCCTCCCTATCACTGTAACCCCCTCCAGCCCCTACACCCCTCCCTATCTCTGTAACCTCCTCCAGCCCCGACACCCCTCCCTATCTCTGTAACCTCCACCAGCCCCTACACCCCTCCCTATCTCTGTAACCTCCTCCAGCCCCGACACCCCTCCCTATCTCTGTAACCTCCTCCAGCCCCTACACCCCTCCCTATCTCTGTAACCTCCTCCAGCCCCTACACCCCTCCCGATCTCTGTAACCTCCTCCAGCCCCTACACCCCTCCCTATCTCTGTAACCCCCTCCAGCCCCTACACCCCTACCTATCTCTGTAACCTCCTCCAGCCCCTACACCCCTCCCTATCTCTGTAACCCCCTCCAGCCCCTACACCCCTCCCTATCTCTGTAACCGCCTCCAGCCCCTACACCCCTCCCTATCTCTGTAACCTCCTCCAGCCCCTACACCCCTCCCTATCTCTGTAACCTCCTCCAGCCCCTACACCCCTCCCTATCTCTGTAACCTCCTCCAGCCCCGACACCCCTCCCTATCTCTGTAACCTCCTCCAGCCGCTACACCCCTCCCTATCTCTGTAACCTCCTCCAGCCCCTACACCCCTCCCTATCACTGTAACCTCCTCCAGCTCCTACACCCCTCCCTTTCTCTGTAACCTCCTCCAGACCCTACACCCCTTCCTATCACTGTAACCCCCTCCAGCCCCTACACCACTCCCTATATCTGTAACCTCCTACAGCCCCTACACCCCTCCCTATCTCTGTAACCCCCTCCAGCCCCTACACCCCTCCCTATCTCTGTAATCTCCTCCAGCCCCGACACCCCTCCCTATCTCTGTAACCCCCTCCAGCCCCGACACCACTCCCTATCTCTGTAACCTCCTCCAGCCCCTACACCCCTCCATATCTCTGTAACCTCCTCCAGCTCCAACGCCCCTCCCTATCTCTGTAACCTCCTCCAGCCCCTACGCCCCTCCCTATCTCTGTAACCTCCTCCAGCACCTACACCCCTCCCTATCTCTGTAACCCCCTCCAGCCCCTACACCCATCCCTATCTCTGTAACCTCCTCCAGCCCCGACACCCCTCCCTATCACTGTAACCTCCACCAGCCCCTACACCCCTCCCTATCTCTGTAACCTCCTCCAGCCTCGACACCCCTCCCTATCTCTGTAACCTCCTGCATGCCCCTACACCCCTCCCTCTCTCTGTAACCTCCTCCAGCCCCTACACCCCTCCCTATCTTTGTAACCTCCTCCAGCCCCTACACCCCTCCCTATCTCTGTAAACCCCTCCAGCCCCTACAACCCTCCCTATCTCTGTAACCTACTCCAGCCCCTACACCCCTCCCTATCTCTGTAACCTCATCCAGCCCCTACACCCCTCCCTATCTCTGTAACACCCTCCAGCCCCTACACCCCTCCCTATCTCTGTAACCTCCTCCAGCCCCTACACCCCTCCCTATCTCTGTAACCTCCTCTTGTCCCAACATTCCACCCTATCTCTGTAACCTCCTTTAGCCCCTAAACACTCCCTATCTCTGTAACCCCCTCCAGCCCCTACACCCCTCCCTATCTCTGTAACCCCCTCCAGCCCCTACACCCCTCCCTATCTCTGTAACCCCCTCCAGCCCCTACACCCCTCCCTATCTCTGTAACCCCCTCCAGCCACTACACACCTCCCTATCTCTGTAATCCCCTCCAGCCCCTATGCCCCTCCCTATCTCTGTAACCTCCTCCAGCACCTACACCCCTCCCTATCTCTGTAACCCCCTCCAGCCCCTACACCCATCCCTATCTCTGTAACCTCCTCCTGCCCCGACACCCCTCCCTATCACTGTAACCTCCACGAGCCCCTACACCCCTCCCTATCTCTGTAACCTCCTCCAGCCTCGACACCCCTCCCTATCTCTGTAACCTCCTGCAGCCCCTGCACCCCTCCCTATCTCTGTAACCTCCTCCAGCCCCTTCATCCCTCCCTATCTCTGTAACCTCCTCCATGCCCCTACACCCCTCCCTCTCTCTGTAACCTCCTCCAGCCCCTACACCCCTCCCTATCTTTGTAACCTCCTCCAGCCCCTACACCCCTCCCTATCTCTGTAACCTCATCCAGCCCCTACACCCCTCCCTATCTCTGTAACCCCCTCCAGCCCCTACACCCCTCCCTATCTCTGTAACCTCCTCTTGTCCCAACATTCCACCCTATCTCTGTAACCTCCTTCAGCCCCTACACACTCCCTATCTCTGTAACCCCCTCCAGCCCCTACACCCCTCCCTATCTCTGTAACCCCCTCCAGCCCCTACACCCCTCCCTATCTCTGTAACCCCCTCCAGCCACTACACACCTCCCTATCTCTGTAACCCCCTCCAGCCCCTACACCCCTCCCTATCTCTGTAACCCCCTCCAGCCCCTACACCCCTTCCTATCTCTGTAAACCCCTCCAGCCCCTACACCCCTCCCTATCTCTGTAACCCCCTCCAGCCGCTACACCTCTCCCTATCTCTGTAACCTCCTCCAGTCCCTACACCCCTCCCGATCTCTGCAACCCCCTCCAGCCCATACAACCCTCCCTATCTCTGTAACCTCCTCCAGCCCCTACACCCCTCCCTATCTCTGTAACCTCCTCCAGCCCCTACACCCCACCCTATCTCTGTAACCTCCTCCAGCCCCTACACCCCTCCCTATCTCTGTAACCTCTTCCAGCCCCTACACCACTCCCTATCTCTGTAACCCCCTCCAGCCCCAACACCCCTCCCTATCTCTGTAACCCCCTCCAGCCCCTACACCACTCCCTATCTCTGTAACCTCCTCCAGCCCCTACACCCCACCCTATCTCTGTAACCTCTTCCAGCCCCTACACCCCTCCCTATCTCTGTAACCCCCTCCAGCCCCTACACCACTCCCTATCTCTGTAACCCCCTCCAGCCCCTACACCCCTCCCTATCTCTGTAACACCCTCCAGCCCCTACACACCTCCCTATCTCTGTAACCTCCTCCAGCCCCTACACCCCTCCCTATCTCTGTCACCTCCTCTTGCCCCAACACTCCTCCCTATCTCTGTAACCTCCTCCAGCCCCTACACACTCACTATCTCTGTAACCCCCTCCAGCCCCTACACCCATCCCTATCTCTGTAACCTCCTCCAGCCCCTACACCCCTCCCTATCTCTGTAACCTCCTCCAGCCCCTACACCCCTCCCTATCTCTGTAACCTCCTCCAGCCCCGACACCCCTCCCTATCTCTGTAACCCCCTCCAGCCCCTACACCCCTCCCTATCTCTGTAACCTCCTCCAGCCCCTACACCCCTCCCTATCTCTGTAACATTCTCCAGCCCCTACACCACTCCCTTATCTCTGTAACCCCCTCCAGCCCCTACACCCCTCCCTATCTCTGTAACCCCCTCCAGCCCCTACACCCCTCCCTATCTCTGTAACCCCCTCCAGCCCCTACACCCCTCCCTATCTCTGTAACCCCATCCAGCCCCTACACACCTCCCTATCTCTGTAACCCCCTCCAGCCCCTACATCCCTCCCTATCTCTGTAACCCGCTCCAGCCCCTACACCCCTCCCTATCTCTGTAACCCCCTCCAGCCCCTACACCCCTCCTTATCTCTGTAACCCCCTCCAGCCCCTACACCCCTCCCTATCTCTGTAACCTCCCCCAGCCCCTACACACCTCCCTATGTCTGTAACCTCCTCCAGCCCCTACATCCCTCCCTATCTCTGTAACCTCCTCAAGCCCATACACCCCTCCCTATCTCTGTAACACCCTCCAGCACCTACGCCCCTCCCGATCTCTGTAACCCCCCCCCAGCACCTACACCCCTCCCTATCTCTGTAATCACCTCCAGCCCCTACACCCCTCCCTATCTCTGTAACCCCCCCCAGCACCTACACCCCTCCCTATCTCTGTAACCACCTCCAGCCCCTACACATCTCCCTATCTCTGTAACCCCTCCAGCCCCTACACCCTACCTATCTCTGTAACCTCCTCCAGCCCCTACACCACACCCTATCTCTGTAACCTCCTCCAGCCCCTACACCCCTCCCTATCTCTGTAACCCCCTCCAGGCCCTACACCCTCCCTATCTCTGTAACCTCCTCTAGCCCCTACACCCCTCCCTATCTCTGTAACCTCCTCCAGCCCCTACACCCCTCCCTATCTCTGTAAACTCCTCCAGCCCCTACACCCCTCCCTATCTCTGTAACCTCCTCCAGCCCCTACACCCTTCCCTATCTCTGTAACCTCCTCCAGCTCCTACACCCCTCCCTATCTCTGTAACCTCCTCCAGCCCCTACACCCCTCCCTATCTCTGTAACCTCCTCCAGCCCCTACACCCCTCCCTAACTCTGTAACCACCTCCAGCCCCTACACCTCTCCCTATCTCTGTAACCTCCTCCAGCCCCTACACTCCTCCCTATCACTGTAAACTCCTCCAGCCCCGACACCCTCCCTATCTCTGTAACCTCCTCCAGCTCCTACACCCCTCCCTATCACTGTAACCTCCTCCAGCCCCTACACCCTCCCTATCTCTGTAACCTCATCCAGCCCCTACACCTCTCCCTATCTCTATAACCTCCTCCAGCCCCTACACCCATCCCTATCTCTGTAACCTCCTCCAGCCCCGACACCCCTCCCTATCTCTGTAACCTCCTCCAGCCCCTACACCCCTCCCTATCTCTGTAACCTCCTCCAGCCCCTACACCCCTCCCTATCTCTGTAACCTCCTCCAGCCCCTACACCCCTCCCTATCTCTGTAACCTCCTCCAGCCCCGCCACCCCTCCCTATCACTGTAACCTCCACCAGCCCCTACACCCCTCCCTATCTCTGTAACCTCCTGCAGCCCCGACACCCCTCCCTATCTCTGTAACCTCCTCCAGCCCCTTCACCCCTCCCTATCTCTGTAACCTCCTCCAGCCCCTACACCCCTCCCTATCTCTGTAACCTCCTCCAGCCCCTACACGCCTCCCTATCTCTGTAAACTCCTCCAGCCCCTAAACCCCTCCCTATCAATGTAACCCCCTCCAGCCCCTACACCCCTCCCTATCTCTGTAACCCCCTTCAGCCCCTACACCCCTCCCTATCTCTGTAACCTCCTCCAGTCCCGACACCCCTCCCTATCACTGTAACCTGAACCAGCCCCAACACCCCTCCCTATCTCTATAACCTCCTCCAGCCCCGACACCCCTCCCTATCTCTGTAACCTCCTCCAGCCCCTACACCCCTCCCTATCTCTGTAACCTCCTCCAGCCCCTACACCCCTCCCTATCTCTGTAACCTCCTCCAGCCCCTACACCCCTCCCTATCTCTGTAACCTCCTCCAGCCCCTACACCCCTCCCTATCTCTGTAACCTCCTCCAGCCCCTGCACCCCTCCCTATCTCTGTAACCTCCTCCAGCCCCTACACCCCTCCCTATCTCTGTAACCTCCTCCAGCCCCTACACCCCTCCCTATCTCTGTAACCTCTTCCAGCACCTACACCACTCCCTATCTCTGTAACCCCCTCCAGCCCCTACACCCCTCCCTATCTCTGTAACCCCCTCCAGCGCCTACACTCCTCCCTATCTCTGTAACCCCCTCCAGCCCCTACACCCCTCCCTATCTCTGTAACCCCCTCCAGCCCCTACACACCTCCCTATCTCTGTAACCCCCTCCAGCCCCTACACCCCTCCCTATCTCTGTAACCCCCTCCAGCCCCTACACCCCTCCCTATCTCTGTAACCCCCTCCAGCCCCTACACCTCTCCCTATCTCTGTAACCTCCTCCAGCCCCTACACCCCTCCCGATCTCTGTAACCCCCTCCAGCCCATACAACCCTCCCTATCTCTGTAACCTCCTCCAGCCCCTACACCCCTCCCTATCTCTGTAACCTCCTCCAGCCCCTACACCCCTCCCTATCTCTGTAACCACCTCCAGCCCCTACACCCCTCCCTATCTCTGTAACCTCCTCCAACCCATACACCCCTCCCTATCTCTGTAACCCCCTCCAGCACCTACGCCCCTCCCTATCTCTGTAACCCCCTCCAGCACCTACACCCCTCCCTATCTCTGTAACCACCTCCAGCCCCTACACGCCTCCCTATCTCTGTAACCCCCTCCAGCCCCTACACCCCTCCCTATTTCTGTAACCTCCTCCAGCCCCTACACCCCACCCTATCTCTGTAACCTCCTCCAGCCCCTACACCCCTCCCTATCTCTGTAACCCCCTCCAGCCCCTACACCCTCCCTATCTCTGTAACCTCCTCCAGCCCTTACACTCCTCCCTATCTCTGTAATCCCCTCCAGCCCCTACACCCCTCCCTATCTCTGTAACCTCCTCCAGCCCCTGCACACCTCCCTATCTCTGTAACCTCCTCCAGCCCCTACACCCCTCCCGATCTCTGTAACCTCCTCAAGCCCATACACCCCTCCCTATCTCTGTAACCCCCTCCAGCACCTACGCCCCTCTCTATCTCTGTAACCCCCTCCAGTACCTACACCCCTCCCTATCTCTGTAACCACCTCCAGCCCCTACACCCCTCACTATCTCTGTAACCCCCTCCAGCCCCTACAACCCTCCCTATCTCTGTAACCTCCTCCAGCCCCTACACCCCTCCCTATCTCTGTAACCTCCTCCAGCCCCTACACCCCTCCCTATCTCTGTAACACACTCCAGCCCCTACACCCCTCCCTATCTCTGTAACCTCCTCCAGCCCCTACACCCCTCCCTATCTCTGTAACCTCCTCTTGCCCCAACACTCCTCCCTATCTCTGTAACCTCCTCCAGCCCCTACACACTCCCTATTTCTGTAACACCCTCCAGCCCCTACACCCATCCCTATCTCTGTAACCTCCTCCAGCCCCTACACCCCTCCCTATCTCTGTAACCTCCTCCAGCCCCTACACCACTCCCTATCTCTGTAACCTCCTCCAGCCCCGACACCCCTCCCTATCTCTGTACCCTCCTCCAGCCCCTACACCCCTCTCTCTCTCTGTAACCTCCTCCAGCCCCTACACCACTCCCTATCTCTGTAACCCCCTCCAGCCCCTACATCCCTCCCTATCTCTGTAACCCCCTCCAGCCCCTACACCCCTCCCTATCTCTGTAACCCCCTCCAGCCCCTACACCCCTCCCTATCCCTGTAACCCCCTCCAGCCCCTACACACCTCCCTATCTCTGTAACCCCCTCCAGCCCCTATCATCCCTCCCTATCTCTGTAACCCCCTCCAGCCCCTACACCCCTCCCTATCTCTGTAACCCCCTCCAGCCCCTACACCCCTCCCTATCTCGGTAACCCCCTCCAGCCCCTACAGCCCTCCCTATCTCTGTAACCTCCTCCAGCCCCTACACACCTCCCTATCTCTGTAACCTCCTCCAGCCCCTACACCCTCCCTATCTCTGTAACCTCCTCCAGCCCCTACACCCCTCCCTATCTCTGTAACCTCCTCCAGCCCCTACACCCCTCCCTATCTCTGTAACCACCTCCAGCCCCTACACCCCTCCCTATCTCTGTAACCTCCTCCAACCCTTACACCCCTCCCTATCTCTGTAACCCCCTCCAGCAACTACGCCCCTCCCTATCTCTGTAACCCCCTCCAGCACCTACACCCCTCCCTATCTCTGTAACCATCTCCAGCCCCTACACCCCTCCCTATCTCTGTAACCCCCTCCAGCCCCTACACCCCTCCCTATCTCTGTAACCACCTCCAGCCCCTACACACCTCCCTATCTCTGTAACCCCCTCCAGCCCCTACACCCTACCTATCTCTGTAACCTCCTCCAGCCCCTACACCCCTCCCTATCTCTGTAACCTCCTCCAGCCCCTACAACCCACCCTATCTCTGTAACCTCCTCCAGCCCCTACACCCCTCCCTATCTCTGTAACCCCCTCCAGCCCCTACACCCTCCCTATCTCTGTAACCTCCTCCAGCCCCTACACTCCTCCCTATCTCTGTAACCCCCTCCAGCCCCTACACCCCTCCCTATCTCTGTAACCTCCTCCAGCCCCTACACACCTCCCTATCTCTGTAACCTCCTCCAGCCCCTACACCCCTCCCTATCTCTGTAACCTCCTCAAGCCCATACACCCCTCCCTATCTCTGTAACCCCCTCCAGCACCTACGCCCCTCCCTATCTCTGTAACCCCCTCCAGTACCTACAACCCTCCCTATCTCTGTAGCCAACTCCAGCCCCTACACCCCTCCCTATCTCTGTAACCCCCTCCAGCCCCTACACCGCTCCCTATCTCTGTAACCTCCTCCAGCCCCTACACCCCTCCCTATCTCTGTAACACCCTCCAGCCCCTACACACCTCCCTATCTCTGTAACCTCCTCCAGCCCCTACACCCCTCCCTATCTCTGTAACCTCCTCTTGCCCCAACACACCTCCCTATCTCTGTAACCTCCTCCAGACCCTACACACTCACTATCTCTGTAACCCCCTCCAGCCCCTACACCCATCCCTATCTCTGTAACCTCCTCCAGCCCCTACACCCCTCCCTATCTCTGTAACCTCCTCCAGCCCCTCCACCCCTCCCTATCTCTGTAACCTCCTCCAGCCCCGACACCCCACCCTATCTCTGTAACCTCCTCCAGCCCCTACACCCCTCCCTATCTCTGTAACATCCTCCAGCCCCTACACCACTCCCTTATCTCTGTAACCCACTCCAGCCCCTACACCCCTCCCTATCTCTGTAACCCCCTCCAGCCTCTACACCCCTCCCTATCTCTGTAACCCCCTCCAGCCCCTACACCCCTCCCTATCTCTGTAACCCCATCCAGCCCCTACACACCTCCCTATCTCTGTAACCCCCTCCAGCCCCTACATCCCTCCCTATCTCTGTAACCCCCTCCAGCCCCTACACCCCTCCCTATCTCTGTAACCCCCTCCAGCCCCTACACCCCTCCCTATCTCTGTAACCCCCTCCAGCCCCTACACCACACCCTATCTCTGTAACCTCCTCCAGCCCCTACACCCCTCCCTATCTCTGTAACCCCCTCCAGCCCCTACACCCTCCCTATCTCTGTAACCTCCTCTAGCCCCTACACCTCTCTCTATTTCTGTAACCGCCTCCAGCCCCTACACCCTTCCCTATCTCTGTAACCTCCTCCAGCTCCTACACCCCTCCCTATCTCTGTAACCTCCTCCAGCCCCTACACCCCTCCCTATATCTGTAACCTCCTCCAGCCCCTACACCACTCCCTAACTCTGTAACCACCTCCAGCCCTTACACCTCTCCCTATCTCTGTAACCTCCTCCAGCCCCTACACTCCTCCCTATCACTGTAAACTCCTCCTGCCCCGACACACTCACTATCTCTGTAACCCCCTCCAGCCCCTACACCCATCCCTATCTCTGTAACCTCCTCCAGCCCCTACACCCCTCCCTATCTCTGTAACCTCCTCCAGCCCCTACACCCCTCCCTATCTCTGTAACCTCCTCCAGCCCCGACACCCCACCCTATCTCTGTAACCTCCTCCAGCCCCTACACCCCTCCCTATCTCTGTAACATCCTCCAGCCCCTACACCACTCCCTTATCTCTGTAACCCCCTCCAGCCCCTACACCCCTCCCTATCTCTGTAAGCCCCTCCAGCCCCTACACCCCTCCCTATCTCTGTAACCCCCTCCAGCCCCTACACCCCTCCCTATCTCTGTAACCCCATCCAGCCCCTACACACCTCCCTATCTCTGTAACCCCCTCCAGCCCCTACATCCCTCCCTATCTCTGTAACCCCCTCCAGCCCCTACACCCCTCCCTATCTCTGTAACCCCCTCCAGCCCCTACACCCATCCCTATCTCTGTAACCTCCTCCAGCCCCTACACCCCTCCCTATCTCTGTAACCTCCTCCAGCCCCTACACCCCTCCCTATCTCTGTAACCTCCTCCAGCCCCGACACCCCACCCTATCTCTGTAACCTCCTCCAGCCCCGACACCCCTCCCTATTTCTGTAAACTCCTCCAGCCCCTACACCCTTCCCTATCTCTGTAACCTCCTCCAGCTCCTACACCCCTCCCTATCTCTGTAACCTCCTCCAGCCCCTACACCCCTCCCTATCTCTGTAACCTCCTCCAGCCCCTACACCCCTCCCTAACTCTGTAACCTCCTCCAGCCCCTACACTCCTCCCTATCACTGTAAACTCCTCCTGCCCCGACACCCTCCCTATCTCTGTAACCTCCTCCAGCTCCTACACCCCTCCCTATCACTGTAACCTCCTCCAGCCCCTACACCCCTCCCTATCTCTGTAACCCCCTCCAACCCCTACAACCCTCCCTATCTCTGTAACCTCCTCCAGCCCCTACACCCCTCCCTATCTCTGTAACCTCCTCCAGCCCCTACACCCCTCCCTATCTCTGTAACACCCTCCAGCCCCTACACACCTCCCTATCTCTGTAACCTCCTCCAGCCCCTACACCCCTCCCTATCTCTGTAACCTCCTCTTGCCCCAACACTCCTCCCTATCTCTGTAACCTCCTCCAGACCCTACACACTCACTATCTCTGTAACCCCCTCCAGCCCCTACACCCATCCCTATCTCTGTAACCTCCTCCAGCCCCTACACCCCTCCCTATCTCTGTAACCTCCTCCAGCCCCTACACCCCTCCCTATCTCTGTAACCTCCTCCAGCCCCGACACCCCACCCTATCTCTGTAACCTCCTCCAGCCCCTACACCCCTCCCTATCTCTGTAACCTCCTCCAGCCCCTACACCCCTCCCTATCTCTGTAACCTCCTCCAGCCCCTACACCCCTCCCTATCTCTGTAACCTCCTCCAGCCCCGACACCCCACCCTATCTCTGTAACCTCCTCCAGCCCCTACACCCCTCCCTATCTCTGTAACCCCCTCCAGCCCCTACACCCCTCCCTATCTCTGTAACCCCATCCAGCCCCTACACACCTCCCTATCTCTGTAACCCCCTCCAGCCCCTACACCCCTCCCTATCTCTGTAACCCCATCCAGCCCCTACACACCTCCCTATCTCTGTAACCTCCTCCAGCCCCTACATCCCTCCCTATCTCTGTAACCTCCTCAAGCCGATACACCCCTCCCTATCTCTGTAACCCCCTCCAGCCCCTACACCCCTCCCTATCTCTGTAAACCCCCCCAGCACCTACACCCCTCCCTATCTCTGTAACCACCTCCAGCCCCTACACCCCTCCCTATCTCTGTAACCCCCCCCAGCACCTACACCCCTCCCTATCTCTGTAACCTCCTCCAGCCCCTACACCCCTCCCTATCTCTGTAACCTCCTCCAGCCCCGCCACCCCTCCCTATCACTGTAACCTCCACAAGCCCCTACACCCCTCCATATCTCTGTAACCTCCTCCAGCCCCGACACCCCTCCCTATCTCTGTAACCTCCTCCAGCCCCTTCACCCCTCCCTATCTCTGTAACCTCCTCCAGCCCCTACACCACTCCCTATCTCTGTAACCCCCTCCAGCCCCTACACCCCTCCCTATCTCTGTAACCCCCTCCAGCCCATACACCCCTCCCTATCTCTGTAACCCCCTCCAGCCCCTACACCCCTCCCTATCTCTGTAACCCCCTCCAGCCCCTACACACCTCCCTATCTCTGTAACCCCCTCCAGCCCCTACATCCCTCCCTATCTCTGTAACCCCCTCCAGCCCCTACACCCCTCCCTATCTCTGTAACCCCCTCCAGCGCCTACACCCCTCCCTATCTCTGTAACCCCCTCCAGCCCCTACACCCCTCCCTATCTCTGTAACCTCCTCCAGCCCCTACACCTCTCCCTATCTCTGTAACCTCCTCCAGCCCCTACACCCCTCCCTATCTCTGTAACCCCCTCCAGCCCCTACACCCCTCCCTATCTCTGTAACCTCCTCCAACCCATACACCCCTCCCTATCTCTGTAACCCCCTCCAGCCCCTACACCCTTCCCTATCTCTGTAACCCCCTCCAGCGCCTACACCCCTCCCTATCTCTGTAACCCCCTCCAGCCCCTACACCCCTCCCTATCTCTGTAACCCCCTCCAGCCCCTACACCTCTCCCTATCTCTGTAACCTCCTCCAGCCCCTACACCCCTCCCTATCTCTGTAACCTCCTCCAGCCCCTACACCCCTCCCTATCTCTGTAACCTCCTCCAACCCATACACCCCTCCCTATCTCTGTAACCCCCTCCAGCCCCTACACCCCTCCCTATCTCTGTAACACACTCCAGCCCCTACACCCCTCCCTATCTCTGTAACCTCCTCCAGCCCCTACACCCCTCCCTATCTCTGTAACCTCCTCTTGCCCCAACACTCCTCCCTATCTCTGTAACCTCCTCCAGCCCCTACACCCCTCCCTATCTCTGTAACCTCCTCCAGCCCCTACACCACTCCCTATCTCTGTAACCCCCTCCAGCCCCTACATCCCTCCCTATCTCTGTAACCCCCTCCAGCCCCTACACCCCTCCCTATCTCTGTAACCCCCTCCAGCCCCTACACCCCTCCCTATCCCTGTAACCCCCTCCAGCCCCTACACACCTCCCTATCTCTGTAACCCCCTCCAGCCCCTACATCCCTCCCTATCTCTGTAACCCCCTCCAGCCCCTACACCCCTCCCTATCTCTGTAACCCCCTCCAGCCCCTACACCCCTCCCTATCTCTGTAACCCCCTCCAGCCCCTACACCCCTCCCTATCTCTGTAACCTCCTCCAGCCCCTACACACCTCCCTATCTCTGTAACTTCCTCCAGCCCCTACACCCTCCCTATCTCTGTAACCTCCTCCAGCTCCTACACCCCTCCCTATCACTGTAACCTCCTCCAGCCCCTACACCCTCCCTATCTCTGTAACCTCATCCAGCCCCTACACCTCTCCCTATCTCTATAACCTCCTCCAGCCCCTACACCCCTCCCTATCTCTGTAACCTCCACCAGCCCCGACACACCTCCCTATCTCTGTAACCTCCTCCAGCTCCTACACCCCTCCCTATCACTGTAACCTCCTCCTGTCCCTACACCTCTCCCTATCTCTGCAACCTACTCCAGCCCCTACACCCCTCCCTATCACTGTAAACTCCTCCAGTCCCTACACACTCCCTATCTCTGTAAGGTCCTCCAGCTCCTACACTCCTCCCTATCTCTGTATCACCTCCAGCCCCTACAACCCTCCCTATCTCTGTCACCTCCTCCAGCCCTACACCCCTCCCTATCTCTGTAACCTCCTCCAGCCCCTAGACCGCTCCCTATCCCTGTAACCTCCTCCAGCCCCGACACCCCTCCCTATCTCTGTAACCCCCTCCAGCCCCGACACCCCTCCCTATCTCTGTAACCTCCTCCAGCCCCGACACCCCTCCCTATCACTGTAACCTCCACCAGCCCCTACACCCCTCCCTATCTCTGTAACCTCCTCCAGCCCCGACACCCCTCCCTATCTCTGTAACCTCCTCCAGCCCCTACACCCCTCCCTATCTCTGTAACCTCCTCCAGCCCCTACACCCCTCCCTATCTCTGTAACCTCCTCCAGCCCCTACACCCCTCCCTATCTCTGTAACATCCTCCAGCCCTTACACCCCTCCCTATCTCTGTAACCTCCTCCAGCCCCTACACCCCTCCCTAGCTCTGTAACCCCCTCCAGCCCCTACACCCCTCCTTATCTCTGTAACCCCCTCCAGCCCCTACACCCCTCCCTATCTCTGTAACCTCCTCCAGCCCCTACACCCCTCCCTTTCTCTGTAACCCCCTCCAGCACCTACACCCTTCCCTATCTCTGTAACCCCCTCCAGCCCCGACACCCCTCCCTATCTCTGTAACCTCCTCCAGCCCCTGCACCCCTCCCCATCTCTGTAACCTCCTCCAGCCCCTACACCCCTCCCTATCTCTGAAACCTCCTCCAGCCCCTACATCCCTCCCTATCTCTGTATCCTCCTCAAGCCCATACACCCCTCCCTATCTCTGTAACCTCCTCCAGCACCTACGCCCCTCCCTATCTCTGTAACCACCCCCAGCACCTACACCCCTCCCTAACTCTGTAACCACCTCCAGCCCCTACACCCCTCCCTATCTCTGTAACCTCCTCCAGCCCCTACACCCCTCCCTATCTCTGTAATCCCCTCCAGCCCCTACACCCTCCCTATCTCTGTAACCTCCTCCAGCACCTACACCTCTCCCTATCTCTGTAACCTCCTCCAGCCCCTACACCCCTCCCTATCTCTGTAACCTCCTCCAGCCCCTACAACCCTCCCTATCTCTGTAACCTCCTACAGCCCCTACACCCCTCCCTATCTCTGTAAACTCCTCCAGCCCCTACATCCCTCCCTATCTCTGTAACCTCCTCCAGCCCCTACACCCCTCCCTAAGTCTGTAACCACCTCCAGCCCCTACACCTCTCCCTATCTCTGTAACCTCCTCCAGCCCCTACACTCTCCCTATCACTGTAACCTCCTCCAGCCCCGACACCCCTCCCTATCACTGTACCCTCCACCAGCCCCTACACCCCTCCCTATCTCTGTAACCTCCTCCAGCCCCGACACCCCTCCCTATCTCTGTAACCTCCTCCAGCCCCTTCACCCCTCCCTATCTCTGTAACCTCCTCCAGCCCCTACACCTTTCCCTATCTCTGTAACCTCCTCCAGCCCCTACACCCCTCCCTATCTCTGTAAACTCCTCCAGCCCCTACACCCCTCCCTATCAAAGTAACCCCCTCCAGCCCCTACACCCCTCCCTATCTCTGTAACCTCCTCCAGCCCCGACACCCCTCCCTATCACTGTAACCTCCACCAGCCCCTACACTCCTCCCTCTCTCTGTAACCTCCTCCAGCCCCGACACCCCTCCCTATCTCTGTAACCTCCTCCAGCCCCTACACCCCTCCCTATCTCTGTAACCTCCTCCAGCCCCTACACCCCTCCCTATCTCTGTAACCCCCTCCAGCCCCTACACCTCTCCCTATCTCTGTAACCTCCTCCAGCCCTTACATCCCTCCCTATCTCTGTAACCCCCTCCAGCCCCTACACCCCTCCCTATCTCTGTAACCTCCTCCAGCCTCTACACCGCTCCCTATCTCTCTAATACCCTCCAGCCCCTACACCCCTCCCTATCTCTGTAACCTCCTCCAGCCCCAACACCCCTCCCTATCTCTGTAACCTCCTCCAGCCCCAACACCCCTCCCTATCTCTGTAACCGCCTCCAGCCCCTACACACTTCCCTATCTCTGTAACCTCCTCCAGCTCCTACACCCCTCCCTATCTCTGTAACCTCCTCCAGCTCCTACACCCCTCCCTATCACTGTAACCTCCTCCAGCCCCTACACCCTCCCTATCTCTGTAACCTCATCCAGCCCCTACACCTCTACCTATCTCTATAACCTCCTCCAGCCCCTACATCCCTCCCTATCTCTGTAACCTCCTCCAGCCCCGACACCCCTCCCTATCTCTGTAACCTCCTCAAGCCCCTACACCCCTCCCTATCTCTGTAACCTCCTCCAGCTCCTGCACCCCTCCCTATCACTGCAACCTCCTCCAGTCCCTACACCTCTCCCTATCTCTGTAACCTCCTCCAGCCCCTACACCCCTCCCTATCTCTGTAACCTCCTCCAGCCCTTACACCCCTCCCTATCTCTGTAACCTCCTCCAGCCCCTACACCCCTCCCGAGCTCTGTAACCCCCTCCAGCCCCTGCACCCCTCCTTATCTCTGTAACCCCCTCCAGCCCCTACACCCCTCCCTATCTCTGTAACCCCCTCCAGCCCCTACAACCCTCCCTATCTCTGTAACCTCCTCCAGCCTCGACACCGCTCCCTATCTCTGTAACCTCCTCCAGCCCCAACACCCCTCCCTATCTCTGTAACCTCCTCCAGCCCCTACACACTCCCTATCTCTGTAACCCCCTCCAGCCCTTACACCCATCCCTATCTCTGTAACCTCCTCCAGCCCCTACACCCCTCCCTATCTCTGTAACCTCCTCCAGCCCCTACACCCCTCCCTATCTCTGTAACCTCCTCCAGCCCCTACACCCCTCCCTATCTCTGTAACCTCCTTCAGCCCCTACACCCCTCCCTATCTCTGTAACCTCCTCCAGCCCCGACACCCCTCCCTATCTCTGTAACCTCCTCCAGCCCCTACACCCCTCCCTATCTCTGTAACCTCCTCCAGCCCCTACACCCCTCCCTATCACTGTAACCTCCTCCAGCCCCTACACCCCTCCCTATCTCTGTAACCTCCTCCAGCCCCTACACCCCTCCCCATCACTGTAACCCCCTCCAGCCCCTACAGCCCTCCCTATCTATGTAACCTCCTACAGCCCCTACACCCCTCCCGATCTCTGTAACCCCCTCGAGCCCCTACACCCCTCCCTATCTCTGTAATCTCCTCCAGCCCCGACACCCCTCCCTATCTCTGTAACCCCCTCCAGCCCCTACACCCCTCCTTATCTCTGTAACCTCCTCCAGTCCCTACACCCCTCCCTATATCTGTAACCTCCTCCAGCCCCTACGCCCCTCCCTATCTCTGTAACCTCCTCCAGCCCCTACGCCCCTCCCTATCTCTGTAACCTCCTCCAGCACCTACACTCCTCCCTATCTCTGTAACCCCCTCCAGCCCCTACACCCATCCCTATCTCTGTAACCTCCTCCAGACCCGACACCCCTCCCTATCACTGTCACCTCCACCAGCCCCTACACCCCTCCCTATCTCTGTAACCTCCTCCAGCCCCTACACCCCTCCCTATCTCTGTAACCTCCTCCAGCCCCGACACCCCTCCCTATCTCTGTAACCTCCTCCAGCCACTACACCCCTTCCTATCTCTGTAACACCCTCCAGCCCCTACACCCCTCCCTATCTCTGTAACCTCCTCCAGCCCCTACACCCCTCCCTATCTCTGTAACCTCCTCCAGCCCCTACACCCCTCCCTATCACTGTAACCCCCTCCAGCCCCTACACCCCTCCCTATCTCTGTAACCTCCTCCAGCCCCTACACCCCTCCCTAGCTCTGTAACCCCCTCCAGCCCCTACACCCCTCCCTATCTCTGTAACCCCCTCCAGCCCCTACACCCCTCCCTATCTCTGTAACCCCCTCCAGCCCCTACACCCCTCCCTATCTCTGTAACCTCCTCCAGCCCCTACACCGCTCCCTATCTCTGTAACACCCTCCAGCCCCTACACCCCTCCCTATCTCTATAACCTCCTCCAGCCCCAACACCCCTCCCTATCTCTGTAACTTCCTCCAGCCCCTACACACTCCCTATCTCTGTAACCCCCTCCAGCCCCTACACCCCTCCCTATCTCTGTAACCTCCTCCAGCCCCGACACCCCTCCCTATCTCTGTAACCTCCTCCAGTCCCGACACCCCTCCCTATCTCTGTAACCTCCTCCAGCCCCTACACCCCTCCCTATCTCTGTAACCTCCTCCAGCCCCTACACCCCTCGCTATCACTGTAACCTCCTCCAGCCCCTACACCCCTCCCTATCTCTGTAACCTCCTCCAGCCCCTACACCCCTCCCTATCACTGTAACCCACTCCAGCCCCTACACCTCTACCTATCTCTGTAACCTCCTACAACCCCTGCACCCCTCCCTATCTCTGTAACCCCCTCCAGCCCCTACACCCCTCCCTATCTCTGTAACCTCCTCCAGCCCCTACACCCCTCCCTATCTCTGTAACCACCTCCAGCCCCTACGCCCCTCCCTATCTCTGTAACCTCCTCCAGCCCCTACGCCCCTCCCTACCTCTGTAACCTCCTCCAGCACCTACACCCCTCCCTATCTCTGTAACCCCCTCCAGCCCCTACACCCATCCCTATCTCTGTAACCTCCTCCAGCCCCTACACCCCTCCCTATCTCTGTAACCTCCTCCAGCCCCTACACCCCTCCCTATCTCTGTAATCTCCTCTTGCCCCAACACTGCTCCCTATCTCTGTAACCTCCTCCAGCCCCTACACCCCTCCCTATCTCTGTAACCTCCTCCAGCCACTACACCCCTCCCTATCTCTGTAACCTCCCCCAGCCCCTACACCACTCCCTATCTCTGTAACCCCCTCCAGCCCCTACACCCCTCCCTATCTCTGTAACCCCCTCCAGCCCCTACACCCCTCCCTATCTCTGTAACCCCCTCCAGCCCCTACACCCCTCCCTATCTCTGTAACCCCCTCCAGCCCCTACACACCTCCCTATCTCTGTAACCCCCTCCAGCCCCTACATCCCTCCCTATCTCTGTAACTCCCTCCAGCCCCTACACCCATCCCTATCTCTGTAACCCCCTCCAGCCCCTACACCCCTCCCTATCTCTGTAACCCCCTCCAGCCCCTACACCCCTCCCTATCTCTGTAACCCCCTCCAGCCCCTACACCTCTCCCTATCTCTGTAACCTCCTCCAGCCCCTACACCCCTCCCTATCTCTGTAACCCCCTCCAGCCCATACAACCCTCCCTATCTCTGTAACCCCCTCCAGCCCCTACACCTCTCCCTATCTCTGTAACCTCCTCCAGACCCTACAGCCCTCCCTATCTCTGTAACCCCCTCCAGCCCCTACACCCCTCCCTATCTCTGTAACCTCCTCCAGTCCCTACACACCTCCCTATCTCTGTAACCTCCTCCAGCCCCTACACCCCTCCCTATCTCTGTAACCTCCTCAAGCCAATACACCCCTCACTATCTCTGTAACCCCCTCCAGCACCTACGCCCCTCCCTATCTCTGTAACCCCCTCCAGCACCTACACCCCTCCCTATTTCTGTAACCACCTCCAGCCCCTACACCCCTCCCTATCTCTGTAACCCCCTCCAGGCCCTACACCCCTCCCTATCTCTGTAACCACCTCCAGCCCTACACACCTCCCTATCTCTGTAACCCCCTCCAGCCCATACACCCTACCTATCTCTGTAACCTCCTCCAGCCCCTACACCCCTCCCTATCTCTGTAACCTCCTCCAGCCCCTACACCCCTCCCTATCTCTGTAACCTCCTCCAGCCCCTACACCCCTCCCTATCACTGTAACCCCCTCCAGCCCCTACACCCCTCCCTATCTCTGTAACCTCCTCCAGCCCCTACACCCCTCCCTATCTCTGTAACCCCCTGCAGCCCCTACACCCCTCCCTATCTCTGTAACCTCCTCCAGCCCCTACACCGCTCCCTATCTCTGTAACACCCTCCAGCCCCTACGCCCCTCCCTATCTCTATAACCTCCTCCAGCCCCAACACCCCTCCCTATCTCTGTAACCTCCTCCAGCCCCTACGCCCCTCCCTATCTCTGTAACCTCCTCCAGCCCCTACGCCCCTCCCTATCTCTGTAACCTCCTCCAGCACCTATACTCCTCCCTATCTCTGTAACCCCCTCCAGCCCCTACACCCCTCCCTATCTCTGTAACCTCCTCCAGCCCCGACACCCCTCCCTATCTCTGTAACCTCCTCCAGCCACTACACCCCTTCCTATCTCTGTAACACCCTCCAGCCCCTACACCCCTCCCTATCTCTGTAACCTCCTCCAGCCCCTACACCCCTCCCTATCTCTGTAACCTCCTCCAGCCCCTACACCCCTCCCTATCACTGTAACCCCCTCCAGCCCCTACACCCCTCCCTATCTCTGTAACCTCCTCCAGCCCCTACACCGCTCCCTATCTCTGTAACACCCTCCAGCCCCTACACCCCTCCCTATCTCTATAACCTCCTCCAGCCCCAACACCCCTCCCTATCTCTGTAACCTCCTCCAGCCCCTACGCCCCTCCCTATCTCTGTAACCTCCTCCAGCCCCTACGCCCCTCCCTATCTCTGTAACCTCCTCCAGCACCTACACTCCTCCCTATCTCTGTAACCCCCTCCAGCCCCTACACCCCTCCCTATCTCTGTAACCTCCTCCAGCCCCGACACCCCTCCCTATCTCTGTAACCTCCTCCAGCCACTACACCCCTTCCTATCTCTGTGACACCCTCCAGCCCCTACACCCCTCCCTATCTCTGTAACCTCCTCCAGCCCCTACACCCCTCCCTATCTCTGTAACCTCCTCCAGCCCCTACACCCCTCCCTATCACTGTAACCTCCTCCAGCCCCTACACCCCTCCCTATCTCTGTAACCTCCTCCAGCCCCTACACCCCTCCCTATCACTGTAACCCACTCCAGCCCCTACACCTCTACCCATCTCTGTAACCTCCTACAACCCCTGCACCCCTCCCTATCTCTGTAACCCCCTCCAGCCCCTACACCCCTCCCTATCTCTGTAACCTCCTCCAGCCCCTACACCCCTCCCTATCTCTGTAACCTCCTCCAGCCCCTACGCCCCTCCCTATCTCTGTAACCTCCTCCAGCCCCTACGCCCCTCCCTACCTCTGTAACCTCCTCCAGCACCTACACCCCTCCCTATCTCTGTAACCCCCTCCAGCCCCTACACCCATCCCTATCTCTGTAACCTCCTCCAGCCCCGACACCCCTCCCTATCACTGTAACCTCCACCAGCCCCTACACCCCTCCCTATCTCTGTAACCTCCTCCAGCCCCTACACCCCTCCCTATCTCTGTAACCTCCTCCAGCCCCTACACCCCTCCCTATCTCTGTAACCTCCTCCATCCCCTACACCCCTCCCTATCTCTGTAAACTCCTCCAGTCCCTACTCCCCTCCCTATCTCTGTAACCTCCTCCAGCCCCTACACCCCTCCCTATCTCTGTAACATCCTCCAGTCCCTACTCCCCTCCCTATCTCTGTAACCTCCTCCAGCCTCTACACCCCTCCCTATCTCTGTAACCTCCTCCAGCCCCTACACACCTCCCTATCTCTGTAACCTCCTCCAGCCCCTACACACCTCCCTATCTCTGTAACCTCCTCCAGCACCTACAACCCTCCCTATCTCTGTAACCTCCTCCAGCCCCTACACCCCTCCCTATCTCTGTAACCCCCTCCAGCACCTACACCCCTCCCTATCTCTGTAACCTCCTCCAGCGTCACACCCCTCCCGATCTCTGCAACCTCCTGCAGGGTCTACACCCCTCTCTAACTCTGTAACCCCCTCCAGCCCCTACACCCCTCCCTATCTCTGTAATCTCCTCCAGCCCCTACACCCCTCCCTATCTCTGTAACCTCCTCCAGCCCCTACAACCCTCCCTATCTCTGTAACCTCCTCCAGACCCTACACCCCTCCCTATCTCTGTAACCCCCTCCAGCCCCTACACCACTCCCTATCTCTTTAACCTCCTCCAGCCCCTACAGCCCTCCCTATCTCTTTAACCTCCTCCAGCCCCTACACGCCTCCCTATCTCTGTAACGTCCTCCAGCCTCACACCCCTCCCAATCTCTGTAACCTCCTCTAGCCCCTACACCCCTCCCTATCTCTGTAACCTCCTCCAGCCCCTACACCCCTCCCTATCGCTGTAACTTCCAGTCGCTACACGCCTCCCTATCTCTGTAACCTCCAGCAGCCCCTACAACCCTCCCTATTGCTGTAACATCCTCCAGACCCACACCCTCCCTATCATTGTCAAAGCCTCCAGCCTCTAAACACCTCCGTTTTTCTATAAGCTCCTCCAGACCCGACACTCCTCCCTATCTCTGTAATCTCTTTCAGCCCCTACACCCCTCCCAATCTCGCTAACCTCTTCCAGCCCCAACGAGCCCCTGTATCTCTGTAGGTTCCCTTAGCCCCTCGCACTCTCTATCTCTGTAACCTGCTCGAGCCCCACATTCCTCCCTTTCTCTGCAACCACTTCCATCCCCTACACCCCTCCCTATCTCTGTAACCGCCTCCAGCCCCTACACCCCTCCCTATCTCTGTAACCCCTCCAGCCCCTACACCCCTCCCTATCTCTGTAACTTCCAGTCGCTACTCCCCTCCCTATCTCTGTAACCTCCTCCAGCCCCTACACCCCTCCCTATCTCTGTAACCGCCTCCAGCCCCTACACCCCTCCCTATCTCTGTAACCACCTCCAGCCCCTACACCCCTCCATATTTCTGTAACCTCCTCCAGCCCCTACACCCCTCCCTATCTCTGTAACCCCCTCCAGCACCTACACCCCTCCCTATCTCTGTAACCTGCTCCAGCCCCTACACCCCTCCCTATCTCTGTAACCCCCTCCAGCACCTACACCCCTCCCTATCTCTGTAACCTCCTCCAGCTTCACACCCCTCCCTATCTCTGTTAACTCCTCCAGCCCCCACACCCCTCCCTAACTCTGTAACCTCCTCCAGCCCTTTCACCCCTCCCTATCTCTGTTACTCCCTCGAGCTCCACACCCCTCCCTATCTCTGTGACCTCCTACAGCCCCCACACACCTCCCTATCTCTGCAAACTTCTCCAGCCGCTACACACCTCCCTATCTCTGTAACCTCCTCCAGCCCCTACACCCCTCCCTATCTCTGTAACCTCCTCCAGTCGTACACCCCTCCCTATCTCTGTAACCTCCTCCAGTCCCTACACCCCTCCCTATCTCTCTAACCTCCTCCAGCCCCCACACCCCTCCCTATCTCTGTAACCTCCTCCAGCCCCTACACCCCTCCCTATCTCTGTAACCTCCTCCAGCCCATACACCCCACCCTATCTCTGTAACCTCCTCCAGCCCCTACACCCCTCCCTATCTCTGTAACCTCCTCCAGTCCCTTCACCCCTCCCTATCTCTGTAACCTCCTCCAGCCCCTACACACCTCCCTATCTCTGTAACCTTCTCCAGCCCCTACACCCCTCCCTATCTCTGTAACCTCCTCCAGCCTCACACCCCTCCCTATCTCTGTTAACTCCTCCAGCCCCTAGACCCCTCCCTATCTCTGTAACCTCCTCCAGCCCTTTCACTCCTCCCTATCTCTGCTACTCCCTCGAGCTCCACACCCCTCCCTATCTCTCTTACCTCCTCCAGCCCCTACACACTTCCCGATCTCTGTAACCTCCTCCAGCACCTACACCCCTCCCTATCTCTGCAACCTCCTCCAGCCCCGATAACCCTCCCTATCTCTGTAACCTCCTCCACTCGTACATCCCTCCCTATCTCTGTAACCTCCTCCAGCCCCTACACCCTCCCTATCTCTGTAACCCCCTCCAGCACCTACGCCCCTCCCTATCTCAGTAACCCCCTCCAGCACCTACACCCCTCCCTATCTCTGTAACACCCTCCAGCCCCTGCACCCTACCTATCTCTGTAACACCCTCCAGCCCCTGCACCCTACCTATCTCTGTAACACCCTCCAGCCCCTGCACCCTACCTATCTCTGTAACCTCCTCCAGCCCCTACACCCCTCCCTATCTCTGCAATCTCCTCCAGCCCCTACACCCCTCCCTATCTCTGTAACCTCCTCCAGTCCCTACACACCTCCCTATCTCTGTAACCTCCTCCAGCCCCTACACCGCACCCTATCTCTGTAACCTCCTCCAGCCCCTACACCCCTCCCTATCTCTGTAACCCCCTCCAGCCCCTACACCCTCCCTATCTCTGTAACCTCCTCCAGCCCCTACACCTCTCCCTATCTCTGTCGCCTCCTCCAGCCCCTACACCCCTCCCTATCTCTGTAACTTCCTCCAGCCCCTACACCCCTCCCTATCTCTGTAACCTCCTCCAGCCCCTACACCCCTCCCTATCACTGTAACCTCCTCCAGCCCCTACACCCTCCCTATCTCTGTAACCTCCTCCAGCTCATACACCCCTCCCTATCACTGTAACCTCTTCCAGCCCCTGCACCCTCCCTATCTCTGTAACCTCCTCCAGCCCCTACACCTCTCCCTATCTCTATAACCTCCTCCAGCCCCTACACCACTCCCTATCTCTGTAACCTCCTCCAGCCCCTACACCCCTCCCCATCTCTGTAACCTCCTCCAGCCCCTACACACCACCCTATCTCTGTAACCTCCTCCAGCCCCTACACCCCTCCGTATCTCTGTAACCAGCTCCAGCCCCGACACCCCTCACTATATCTGCAACCTCCTCCAGTCCCTACACCTCTCCCTATCTCTGTAACCTACTCCAGCCCCTACACCGCTCCCTATCACTGTAACCTCCTCCAGTCCCTACACACTCCCTATCTCTGTAAACTCCTCCAGCCCCTACACTCCTCCCTATCTCTGTATCCCCTCCAGCCCCTACAACCCTCCCTACCTCTGTAACCTCCTCCAGCCCTACACCCCTCCCTATCTCTGTAACCTCCTCCAGCGCCTACACCGCTCCCTATCTCTGTAACCTCCTCCAGCCCCTACACCCCTCCCTATCTCTGTAACCTCCTCCAGCCCCTCCACCCCTCCCTATCTCTGTAACCTCCTCCAGCCCCGACACCCCTCCGTATCTCTGTAACCTCCTCCAGCCCCTACACCCCTCCCTATCTCTGTAACCTCCTCCAGCCCCGACACCCCTCCGTATCTCTGTAACCTCCTCCAGCCCCAACACCCCTCCGTATCTCTATAACCTCCTCCAGCCCCTACACCCCTCCCTATCTCTGTAACCTCCTCCAGCCCCTACACCCCTCCCTATCTCTGTAATCTCCTCCACCACCTACACCCCTCCGTATCTCTGTAACCTCCTCCAGCCCCTACACACCTCCCTATCTCTGTAACCCCTCCAGCCCCTACATCCCTCCCAAGCTCTGTAACCTCCTCCAGCCGCTACACCCCTCCCTATCTCTGTAACCTCCTCCAGCCCCTACACCTCTCCCTATCTCTGTAACCTCCTCCAGCCCCTACACCCCTCCCTATCTCTGTAACCCCCTCCAGCCACTACACCCACCCTATCTCTGTAACCTCCGCCAGCCCCTACACACCTCCCTATCTCTGTAACCACTCCAGCCCCTACACCCCTCCCTATCTCTATAACCTCCTCCAGCCGCTACATCCCTCCCTATCTCTGTAACCTCCTCCAGCCACTACACCCCTCCCTATCTCTGTAACCTCCTCTAGACCCTACTCCCCTCCCTATCTCTGTAACCCCTCCAGCCCCTACACCACTCCCTATCTCTGGAACACCTCCAGCCCCTACACCCCTCCCTATCTCTGTAACCCCTCCAGCCCCTACACCCCTCCCTATCTCTGTAACCTCCTCCAGCCCCTATACCCCTCTCTATCTCTGTAACCTCCTCCAGCCCCTACACCCCTCCCTATCTCTGTAACCTCCACCAGTCCCTACTCCCCTCCCTATCTCTGTAACCTCCTCCTGCCCCTACACCCCTCCCTATCTCTGTAACCTCCTCCAGTCCCTACTCCCCTCCCTATCTCTGTAACCTCCTCCAGCCTCTACACCCCTCCCCATCTCTGTAACCTCCTCCAGCTCCTACACACATCCCTATCTCTGTAACCTCCTCCAGCCCCTACACACCTCCCTATCTCTGTAACCTCCTCCAGCACCTACAACCCTCCCTATCTCTGTAACCTCCTCCAGCCCCTACACCCCTCCCCATCTCTGTAACCCCCTCCAGCCCCTACACCCCTCCCTATCTCTGTAACCTCCTCCAGGGTCTACACCCCTCTCTAACTCTGTAACATCCTCCAGACCCACACCCTTCCTATCACTGTCAACTCCTCCAGCCTCTGAACCCCTCCGTTTTTCTATAAGCTCCTCCAGCCCCGACATTCCTCCCTATCTCTGTAACCTCCTCCAGCGTCTCACCCCTCCCTATCTCTGTAACCCCCTCCAGCCCCTACACCCCTCCCTATCTCTGTAATCTCCTCCATCCCCTACACCCCTCCCTATCTCTGTAACCTCCTCCAGCCCCTACACCACTCCCTATCTCTTTAACCTCCTCCAGCCCCTACAGCCCTCCCTATTTCTTTAACCTCCTCCAGCCACTACACCCCTCCGTATCTCTGTAACGTCCTCCAGACCCACACCCTTCCTATCACTGTCAACTCCTCCAGCCTCTGAACCCCTCCGTTTTTCTATAAGCTCCTCCAGCCCCGACATTCCTCCCTATCTCTGTAACCTCCTCCAGCGTCTCACCCCTCCCTATCTCTGTAACCCCTCCAGCCCCTACACCCCTCCCAATTTCTGTAACCTCCTCTAGCCCCTACACCCCTCCCTATCTCTGTAACTTCCAGTCGCTACACGCCTCGCAACCTCTGTAACCTCCTCCAGCCCCTACACCCCTCCCTATCTCTGTAACCTCCTCCAGCCCCTACACCCCTCCCTATCTCTGTAACCTCCTCCAGCCCCTACACCCCTCCCTATCGCTGTAACTTCCAGTCGCTACACACCTCCCTATCTCTGTAACCTCCAGCAGCCCCTACAACCCTCCCTATTGCTGTAACATCCTCCAGACCCACACCCTCCCTATCATTGTCAAAGCCTCCAGCCTCCAAACACCTCCGTTTTTCTATAAGCTCCTCCAGCCCCGACACTCCTCCCTATCTCTGTAATCTCTTTCAGTCCCTACACCCCTCCCTATCTCTGTAACCTCCTCCAGCCCCTACACCCCTCCCTATCTCTGTAACCTCCTCCAGTCGTACACCCCTCCCTATCTCTGTAACCTCCTCCAGTCCCTACACCCCTCCCTATCTCTGTAACCTCCTCCAGCCCCTACACACATCCCTATCTCTGTAACCTCCTCCAGTCCCTACACCCCTCCCTATCTCTCTAACCTCCTCCAGCCCCCACACCCCTCCCTATCTCTGTAACCTCCTCCAGCCCCTACACCCCTCCCTATCTCTGTAACCTCCTCCAGCCCATACACCCCACCCTATCTCTGTAACCTCCTCCAGCCCCTACACCCCTCCCTATCTCTGTAACCTCCTCCAGTCCCTTCACCCCTCCCTATCTCTGTAACCTCCTCCAGCCCCTACACCCCTCCCTACCTCTGTAACCTCCTCCAGCACCTACAGCCCTCCCTATCTCTGTAACCTCCTCCAGCCTCACACCCCTCCCTATCTCTGTTAACTCCTCCAGCCCCTAGACCCCTCCCTATCTCTGTAACCTCCTCCAGCCCTTTCACTCCTCCCTATCTCTGCTACTCCCTCGAGCTCCACACCCCTCCCAATCTCTCTTACCTCCTCCAGCCCCTACACACTTCCCGATCTCTGTAACCTCCTCCAGCACCTACACCCCTCTCTATCTCTGTAACCCCTCCAGCCCCTACACCCCTCCCTATCTCTGTAACCCCTCCAGCCCATACACCACTCCCTATCTCTGTAACCCCTCCAGCCCCTACACCCCTCTATATCTCTGTAACCTCCTCCAGCCCCTACACCCCTCCCGATCTCTGTAACCTCCTCCAGCCCCTACACCCCTCCCTATCTCTGTAACCTCCTCCAGCCGATACCCCTCCCTATCTCTGTAACCTCCTCCAGCCCCTACACCCCTCCCTATCTCTGTAACCTCCTCCAGCCCCTACACACCTCCCTATCTCTGTAACCTCCTCCAGCCCCTACACCCCTCCCTATCTCTGTAACCTCCTCCAGCACCTACACCCCTCCCTATCTCTGTAACCTCCTCCAGCCCCTACACCCCTCCCTATCTCTGTAACCCCCTCCAGCACCTACACCCCTCCCTATCTCTGTAACCTCCTCCAGCGTCACACCCCTCCCTATCTCTGTAACCTCCTCCAGGGCCTACACCCCTCTCTAACTCTGTAACATCCTCCAGATCCACACTCTCCCTATCACTGTCAACTCCTCCAGCCTCTGAACCCCTCCGTTTTTCTATAAGCTCCTCCAGCCCCGACACTCCTCCCTATCTCTGTAACCTCCTCCAGCTTCTCACCCCTCCCTATCTCTGTAACCGCCTCCAGCTCCGACAACCCTCCCTATCTCTGTCAACTCTTCAAGCCCCTACATCCCTCCCTATCTCTGTAACCTCCTCCAGCCCCTACACCCCTCCCTATCTCTGTAACCTCCTCCAGCTCCGACACCCCTCCCTATCTCTGTAACCTCCTCCAGCCCCTACACCCCTCCCTATCTCTGTCAACTCCTCCAGCCCCTACACCACTCCCTACCTCTGTAACCTCCTCCAGCCTCTGCAGTCCTTCCAAACTCCGTAACTTACTCCAGCCCGACATACTTCCCTATCTCTGTTACCTCCTCCAGTCGTACACCCCTCCCTATTGAAATAACCTCCTCCAGCACCTACACCCCTCCCTATCTCTGCAAACTCCTCCAGCCGCGACACCTCTCCCTATCTCTGTAACGTCCTCCAGCCCCTACACCCCTCCCTATCTCTGTAACCTCCTCCAGCCCCTACACCCCTCCCTATCTCTGTAACCTCCTCCAGTCCCTACACCCCTCCCTATCTCTGTAACCTCCTCCAGCCCCTACACCCCTCCCTAGCTCTGTAACCTCCTCCAGTCCCTACACCCCTCCCTATCTCTGTAACCTCCTCCAGCCCCTACACCCCTCCCTATCTCTGTAACCTCCTCCAGCCCCTACTCCCCTCCCTATCTCTGTAACCTGCTCTAGCCCCTACACCCCTCCCTATCTCTGTAACCTCCTCCAGCCCCTACTCCCCTCCCTATCTCTGTAACCTGCTCTAGCCCCTACACCCCTCCCTATCTCTGTAACCTCCTCCAGCCCCTACACACCTCCCTATCTCTGTAACCCCCTCCAGCCCCTACACCCCTCCCTATCTCTGTAACCTCCTCCAGCCCCTACACCTCTCCCTATCTCTGTAACCTCCTCCAGCCCGTACACCACTTCCTATCTCTGTAACCCCCTCCAGCACCTACACCCCTCCCTATCTCTGTAACCTCCTCCAGCCCGTACACCACTCCCTATCTCTGTAACCCCCTCCAGCACCTACACCCCTCCCTATCTCTGTAACCTCCTCCAGCGTCACACCCCTCCCTATCTCTGTAACCTCCTCCAGGGCTTACACCCCTCTCTAACTCTGTAACCTCCTCCAGCCCCTACACCCGTCCCTATCTCTGTAACCCCCTCCAGCCCCTACACCCCTCCCTATCTCTGTAACCTCCTCCAGCCCCTACACCCCTCCCTATCTCTGTAACCTCCTCCAGCCTCTACACCCGTCCCTATCTCTGTAACCTCCTCCAGTCCCTACACCCCTCCCTATCTCTGTCACCTCCTCCAGCCCCTACAACCCTCCCTATCTCTGTAACCTCCTCCACTCGTACACCCCTCCCTATCTCTGTAACCTCCTCCAGCCCCTACACCCCTCCCTATCTCTGTAACCTCCTCCAGCCTCTACACCCGTCCCTATCTCTGTAACCTCCTCCAGCTCCGACACCCCTCCCTATCTCTGTCAACTCCTCCAGCCCCTACACCACTCCCTACCTCTGTAACCTCCTCCAGCCTCTGCAGTCCTTCCAAACTCCGTAACTTACTCCAGCCCGACATACTTCCCTATCTCTGTTACCTCCTCCAGTCGTACACCCCTCCCTATTGAAATAACCTCCTCCAGCACCTACACCCCTCCCTATCTCTGTAACCTCCTCCAGCCCCTACACCACTCCCTATCTCTTTAACCTCCTCCAGCCCCTACAGCCCTCCCTATCTCTTTAACCTCCTCCAGCCCCTACACCCCTCCGTATCTCTGTAACTTCCAGTCGCTACACGCCTCGCTATCTCTGTAACCTCCTCCAGCCCCTACACCCCTCCCTATCTCTGTAACCTCCTCCAGCCCCTACACCCCTCCCTATCGCTGTAACTTCCAGTCGCTACACGCCTCCCTATCTCTGTAACCTCCAGCAGCCCCTACAACCCTCACTATTGCTGTAACATCCTCCAGACCCACACCCACCCTATCACTGTCAAATCCTCCAGACGCTGAACACCTCCGTTTTTCTATAAGCTCCTCCAGCCCCTACACACCTCCCTATCTCTGTACCCGCCTCCAGCCCCTACACCCCTCCCTATCTCTGTAACCCCCTCCAGCCCCTACACCCCTCCCTATCTCTGTAACCTCCTCCAGCCCCTACACCACACCCTATCTCTGTAACCACCTCCAGCCCCTACACCCCTCCCTATCTCTGTAACCCCCTCCAGCCCCTACATCCCTCCCTATCTCTGTAACCTCTTCCAGCCCCTACACCCCTCCATATTTCTGTAACCTCCTCCAGCCCCTACACCCCTCTCTATCTCTGTAACCACCTCCAGCCCCAACAACCCTCCCTATCGCTGTAACATTCTCCAGACCCACACCCTCCCTATCACTGTCAAATCCTCCAGCCTCTAAACACCTCCGTTTTTCTCTAAGCTCCTCCAGCCCCGACACTCCTCCCTATCTCTGTAATCTCTTTCAGCCCCTACACCCCTCCCAATCTCGCTAACCTCTTCCAGCCCCTACGAGCCCCTGTATCTCTGTAGCTTCCCTTAGCCCCTCGCACTCTCTATCTCTGTAACCTCCTCGAGCCCCACATTCCTCCCTTTCTCTGCAACCACTTCCATCCCCTACACCCCTCCCTATCTCTGTAACCGCCTCCAGCCCCTACTCCCCTCCATATCTCTGTAACCTCCTCCAGTCCCTACACCCCTCCCTATCTCTGTAACCTTCTCCAGGCCCTCCACCCCTCCCTATCTCTGTAAACTCCTCCATCCCCTACACCCCTCCCTATCTCTGTAACCTTCTCCAGGTCCTCCACCCATCCCTATCTCTGCAATCTCCTCCAGCCCCTACACCCCTCCCTATCTCTGTAACCTTCTCCAGGCCCTCCACCCTTCCCTATCTCTTTAACGTCCTCCAGCCCCTACACCCCTCCCTATCTCTGTAACCTTCTCCAGCCCCTACACACCTCCCTATCTCTGTAACCGCCTCCAGCCCCTACTCCCCTCCATATCTCTGTAACCTCCTCCAGCCCCTACACCCCTCCCTATCTCTGCAATCTCCTCCAGCCCCTACACCCCTCCCTATCTCTGTAACCTTCTCCAGGCCCTCCACCCTTCCCTATCTCTTTAACGTCCTCCAGCCCCTACACCCCTCCCTATCTCTGTAACCTTCTCCAGCACCTACACCCCTCCCTAT
This sequence comes from Pristiophorus japonicus, assembly GCF_044704955.1. Classification (NCBI taxonomy): domain Eukaryota; kingdom Metazoa; phylum Chordata; class Chondrichthyes; family Pristiophoridae; genus Pristiophorus; species Pristiophorus japonicus. The sequence continues at coordinate 212,132 of NW_027254312.1, forward strand.
CTCTGAAACCTCCTCCAGCCCCTAGACCCCTCCCTATCTCTGTAACCTCCTCCAGCCCTTTCACTCCTCCCTATCTCTGCTACTCCCTCGAGCTCCACACCCCTCCCAATCTCTCTTACCTCCTCCAGCCCCTACACACTTCCCGATCTCTGTAACCTCCTCCAGCACCTACACCCCTCTCTATCTCTGTAACCCCTCCAGCCCCTACACCCCTCCCTATCTCTGTAACCCCTCCAGCCCATACACCACTCCCTATCTCTGTAACCCCTCCAGCCCCTACACCCCTCTATATCTCTGTAACCTCCTCCAGCCCCTACACCCCTCCCGATCTCTGTAACCTCCTCCAGCCCCTACACCCCTCCCTATCTCTGTAACCTCCTCCAGCCGATACCCCTCCCTATCTCTGTAACCTCCTCCAGCCCCTACACCCCTCCCTATCTCTGTAACCTCCTCCAGTCCCTACTCCCCTCCCTATCTCTGTAACCTACTCCAGCCCCTACACCCCTCCCTATGTCTGTAACCTCCTCCAGTCCCTACTCCCCTCCCTATCTCTGTAACCTCCTCCAGCCCCTACACCCCTCCCTATCTCTGTAACCTCCTCCAGCCCCTACTCCCCTCCCTATCTCTGTAACCTCCTCCAGCCCCTACACACCTCCCTATCTCTGTAACCCCCTCCAGCACCTACACCCCTCCCTATCTCTGTAACCTCCTCCAGCGTCACACCCCTCCCTATCTCTGTAACCTCCTCCAGGGCCTACACCCCTCTCTAACTCTGTAACATCCTCCAGATCCACACTCTCCCTATCACTGTCAACTCCTCCAGCCTCTGAACCCCTCCGTTTTTCTATAAGCTCCTCCAGCCCCGACACTCCTCCCTATCTCTGTAACCTCCTCCAGCTTCTCACCCCTCCCTATCTCTGTAACCCCCTCCAGCCCCTACACCCCTCCCTATCTCTGTAACCGCCTCCAGCTCCGACAACCCTCCCTATCTCTGTCAACTCTTCAAGCCCCTACATCCCTCCCTATCTCTGTAACCTCCTCCAGCCCCTACACCCCTCCCTATCTCTGTAACCTCCTCCAGCTCCGACACCCCTCCCTATCTCTGTCAACTCCTCCAGCCCCTACACCACTCCCTACCTCTGTAACCTCCTCCAGCCTCTGCAGTCCTTCCAAACTCCGTAACTTACTCCAGCCCGACATACTTCCCTATCTCTGTTACCTCCTCCAGTCGTACACCCCTCCCTATTGAAATAACCTCCTCCAGCACCTACACCCCTCCCTATCTCTGTAACCTCCTCCAGCCCCTACAGCCCTCCCTATCTCTTTAACCTCCTCCAGCCCCTACACCCCTCCGTATCTCTGTAACTTCCAGTCGCTACACGCCTCGCTATCTCTGTAACCTCCTCCAGCCCCTACACCCCTCCCTATCTCTGTAACCTCCTCCAGCCCCTACACCCCTCCCTATCGCTGTAACTTCCAGTCGCTACACGCCTCCCTATCTCTGTAACCTCCAGCAGCCCCTACAACCCTCACTATTGCTGTAACATCCTCCAGACCCACACCCACCCTATCACTGTCAAATCCTCCAGACGCTGAACACCTCCGTTTTTCTATAAGCTCCTCCAGCCCCTACACACCTCCCTATCTCTGTACCCGCCTCCAGCCCCTACACCCCTCCCTATCTCTGTAACCCCCTCCAGCCCCTACACCCCTTCCTATCTCTGTAACCTCCTCCAGCCCCTACACCACACCCTATCTCTGTAACCACCTCCAGCCCCTACACCCCTCCCTATCTCTGTAACCCCCTCCAGCCCCTACATCCCTCCCTATCTCTGTAACCTCTTCCAGCCCCTACACCCCTCCATATTTCTGTAAACGCCTCCAGCCCCTACACCCCTCCCTATCTCTGTAAACACCTCCAGGCCCTACACCCTCCCTGTCTCTGTAAACGCCTCCAGCCCCTACACCCCTCCCTATCTCTGTTACCTCCTCCAGCCCTACACCCCTCCCTATCTCTGTAACCTCCTCCAGCCACTACACCCCTCCCTATCTCTGTAAACGCCTCCAGACCCTACACCTCTCCCTATCTCTGTAACCCCCTCCAGCCCCTACACCCCTCCCTATCTCTGTAAACTCCTCCAGCCCCTACACCCCTCCCTTATCTCTGTAACCTCCTCCAGCCCCGACACCCCTCCCTATCTCTGTAACCTCCTCCAGTCCCTATACCCCTCCCTATCTCTGTAACCCCCTCCAGTCCCTACACCCTCCCTTTCTCTGTAACCTCCTCCAGCCCCTACACCCCTCCCTATCTCTGCAACCTCCTCCAGCCACAATACCCCTCCCTATCACTGGAACTTCCTCCAGCCCTACACCCTCCCTTTCTCTGTAACCCCCTCTAGCCCCTACACCTCTCCCTATCTCTGTAACCTCCTCCAGCCCCAATACACCTCCCTATCTCTGTAACCCCCTCCAGTCCCTACACCCCTCCCTATCTCTGCAACCTCCTCCAGCCACAATACCCCTCCCTATCACTGGAACTTCCTCTCGCCCTACACCCCTCCCTATCTCTGTAACCTCCTCCAGCCCCTACACCCCACCCTATCTCTGTAACCTCCTCCAGCCCCAATACACCTCCCTATCAATAGATCTTCCTCCAGCCCTACACCCTCCCTTTCTCTGTAACCTCCACCAGCCCCTGTACCCCTCCCTATCTCTGTAACCTCCTCCAGCCCCAATACACCTCCCTATCTCTGTAACCTCCTCCAGCTCCTACGCTCCTCCCTACTTCTATATCTTCCTCCAGCACCAACACCCCTCCCTATCTCTGTAACCTCCTCCAGCTCCTACGTCCCTCCCTATCTCTATATCTTCCTCCAGCACCTACGCCCCTCCCTATCTCGATAATTTCTTCCAGTCCCTACACCTCTCCCTTTCTCTGTAACCTCCTGCAGCCCCTACACCCCTCCCTATCTCTGTAATCTCCTCCAGCCCCTACACCCCTCTCTATCTCTGTAACCTCCTCCAGCCCCAACACCCCTCCCTATCTCTGTAACCTCCTCCAGCCCCTACACCCCTCCCTATCTCTGTAACCCCCTCCAGTCCCTACACCCCTCCCTATCTCTGTAACCTCCTCCAGCACCTACACCCCTCCCGATCTCTATATCTTCCTCCAGCCCCTACACCTCTCCCTTTCTCTGTAACCTCCTCCAGCCCCTGCACTCCTCCCTATCTCTGTAATCTCCTCAGCCCCTACACCACTCCCTATCACTAGATCTTCCTCCAGCCCTACACCCTCCCTTTCTCTAGAACCCCCTCCAGCCCATACATCCCTCCCTTGCTCTGTAACCCCCTCCAGCTCCGACACCCCTCCCTATCTCTGTCAACTCCTCCAGCCCCGACACCACTCCCTACCTCTGTAACCTCCTCCAGCCTCTGCAGTCCTTCCAAACTCCGTAACTTACTCCAGCCCGACATACTTCCCTATCTCTGTTACCTCCTCCAGTCGTACACCCCTCCCTATTGAAATAACCTCCTCCAGCACCTACACCCCTCCCTATCTCTGTAACCTCCTCCAGCCCCTACACCACTCCCTATCTCTTTAACCTCCTCCAGCCCCTACAGCCCTCCCTATCTCTTTAACCTCCTCCAGCCCCTACACCCCTCCGTATCTCTGTAACTTCCAGTCGCTACACGCCTCGCTATCTCTGTAACCTCCTCCAGCCCCTACACCCCTCCCTATCTCTGTAACCTCCACCAGCCCCTACACCCCTCCCTATCGCTGTAACTTCCAGTCGCTACACGCCTCCCTATCTCTGTAACCTCCAGCAGCCCCTACAACCCTCACTATTGCTGTAACATCCTCCAGACCCACACCCACCCTATCACTGTCAAATCCTCCAGACGCTGAACACCTCCGTTTTTCTATAAGCTCCTCCAGCCCCTACACACCTCCCTATCTCTGTACCCGCCTCCAGCCCCTACACCCCTCCCTATCTCTGTAACCCCCTCCAGCCCCTACACCCCTTCCTATCTCTGTAACCTCCTCCAGCCCCTACACCACACCCTATCTCTGTAACCAACTCCAGCCCCTACACCCCTCCCTATCTCTGTAACCCCCTCCAGCCCCTACATCCCTCCCTATCTCTGTAACCTCTTCCAGCCCCTACACCCCTCCATATTTCTGTAACCTCCTCCAGCCCCTACACCCCTCTCTATCTCTGTAACCACCTCCAGCCCCAACAACCCTCCCTATCGCTGTAACATTCTCCAGACCCACACCCTCCCTATCACTGTCAAATCCTCCAGCCTCTAAACACCTCCGTTTTTCTCTAAGTTCCTCCAGCCCCGACACTCCTCCCTATCTCTGTAACCTTCTCCAGGCCCTCCACCCTTCCCTATCTCTTTAACGTCCTCCAGCCCCTACACCCCTCCCTATCTCTGTAACCTTCTCCAGCCCCTACACACCTCCCTATCTCTGTAACCTCCTCCAGCCCCTTCATACCTCCCTATCTCTGTAAACTCCTCCAGCCCCGACACCCCTCCCTATCTCTGTAAACGCCTCCAGTCCCTACACCACTCCCCATCTGTGTAACCTCTTCCAGCCCCTACACCCCTCTCTGTCTCTGTAACCTCCTCCAGCCCCGACACCCCTCCGTATCTCTGTAACCGCCTCCAGCCCCTACAGCCCTCCCTATCTCTGTAACCTCCTCCAGACCCTACATCCCTTCCTATCTCTGTAACCTCCTCCAGCACCTACACCCCTCCCGATCTCTATATCTTCCTCCAGCCCCTACACCTCTCCCTTTCTCTGTAACCTCCTCCAGCCCCTGCACTCCTCCCTATCTCTGTAATCTCCTCAGCCCCTACACCACTCCCTATCACTAGATCTTCCTCCAGCCCTACACCCTCCCTTTCTCTAGAACCCCCTCCAGCCCATACATCCCTCCCTTGCTCTGTAACCCCCTCCAGCCCCGACATCCCTCCCTATCTCTGTAAACGCCTCCAGCCCCTACACCCCTCCCTATCTCTGTAAACACCTCCAGGCCCTACACCCTCCCTGTCTCTGTAAACGCCTCCAGCCCCTACACCCCTCCCTATCTCTGTTACCTCCTCCAGCCCTACACCCCTCCCTATCTCTGTAACCTCCTCCAGCCACTACACCCCTCCCTATCTCTGTAAACGCCTCCAGACCCTACACCTCTCCCTATCTCTGTAACCCCCTCCAGCCCCTACACCCCTCCCTATCTCTGTAAACTCCTCCAGCCCCTACACCCCTCCCTTATCTCTGTAACCTCCTCCAGCCCCGACACCCCTCCCTATCTCTGTAACCTCCTCCAGTCCCTATACCCCTCCCTATCTCTGTAACCCCCTCCAGTCCCTACACCCTCCCTTTCTCTGTAACCTCCTCCAGCCCCTACACCCCTCCCTATCTCTGCAACCTCCTCCAGCCACAATACCCCTCCCTATCACTGGAACTTCCTCCAGCCCTACACCCTCCCTTTCTCTGTAACCCCCTCTAGCCCCTACACCTCTCCCTATCTCTGTAACCTCCTCCAGCCCCAATACACCTCCCTATCTCTGTAACCCCCTCCAGTCCCTACACCCCTCCCTATCTCTGCAACCTCCTCCAGCCACAATACCCCTCCCTATCACTGGAACTTCCTCTCGCCCTACACCCCTCCCTATCTCTGTAACCTCCTCCAGCCCCTACACCCCACCCTATCTCTGTAACCTCCTCCAGCCCCAATACACCTCCCTATCAATAGATCTTCCTCCAGCCCTACACCCTCCCTTTCTCTGTAACCTCCACCAGCCCCTGTACCCCTCCCTATCTCTGTAACCTCCTCCAGCCCCAATACACCTCCCTATCTCTGTAACCTCCTCCAGCTCCTACGCTCCTCCCTACTTCTATATCTTCCTCCAGCACCAACACCCCTCCCTATCTCTGTAACCTCCTCCAGCTCCTACGTCCCTCCCTATCTCTATATCTTCCTCCAGCACCTACGCCCCTCCCTATCTCGATAATTTCTTCCAGTCCCTACACCTCTCCCTTTCTCTGTAACCTCCTGCAGCCCCTACACCCCTCCCTATCTCTGTAATCTCCTCCAGCCCCTACACCCCTCTCTATCTCTGTAACCTCCTCCAGCCCCAACACCCCTCCCTATCTCTGTAACCTCCTCCAGCCCCTACACCCCTCCCTATCTCTGTAACCCCCTCCAGTCCCTACACCCCTCCCTATCTCTGTAACCTTCTCCAGGCCCTCTACCCCTCCCTATCTCTGCAATCTCCTCCGGCCCCTACACCCCTCCCTATCTCTGTAACCCCCTCCAGTCCCTACACCCCTCCCTATCTCTGTAACCTTCTCCAGGCCCTCTACCCCTCCCTATCTCTGTAACCCCCTCCAGTCCCTACACCCCTTCCTATCTCTGTAACCTTCTCCAGGCCCTCTACCCTTCCCTATCTCTGCAATCTCCTCCAGCCCCGACACCCCTCCCTATCTCTTAAACCTCCTCCAGCACCTACACCCCTCCCTATATCTGTAAACGCCTCCAGCCCCTACACCCCTCCCTATTTCTGTAAACTCCTCCAGCCCCTACTCTCTCCCTTTCTCTGTAACCTCCTCCAGCCACTGCACTCCTCCCTATCTCTGTAATCTCCTCCAGCCCCTACACCCCTCCCTATCTCTGTAACCCCATCCAGCCCCTACACCCCTCCCTATCTCTGTAACCTCCTCCAGCCCCTACACCCCTCCCTATCTCTGTAACCTCCTCCAGCCCCTACACCCCTCCCTATCTCTGTAACCTCCTCCAGTCCCTACACCCCTCCCTATCTCTGTAACCTCCTCCAGCCCCTACACCCCTCCCTATCTCTGTAACCACCTCCAGCCCCTGTACCGCTCCCTATCCCTGTAATCTTCTCCAGCACCTACAAGCCTCCCTATCTCCATAACATCCTCCAGCCCCTACGCCCCTCCCTATCTCTGTAACCTCCTCCAGCCCCTACACTCCTCCCTATCTCTGTAACCTCCAGCACCTACACCCCTCCCTATCTATATAAATTCCTCCAGCCCCTACACCCCTCCCTATCTCTGTATCCTCCTCCAGCCCCTACACCCCTCCCTATCTCTGTAACCTCCTCCAGCCCCTACACCCCTCCCTATCTCTGTAACCTCCTCCAGCCCCTACACACCTCCCTATCTCTGTAACCTCCTCCAGCCCCTACACCCCTCCCTATCTCTGTAACCTCCTCCAGCCCCAATACACCTCCCTATCACTGTAACCTCCTCCAGCTCCTACGTACCTCCCTATCTCTATATCTTCCTCCAGCACCTACGCCCCTCCCTATCTCGATATCTTCTTCCAGTCCCTACACCTCTCCCTTTCTCTGTAACCTCCTGCAGCCCCTACACCCCTCCCTATCTCTGTAGTCTCCTCCAGCCCCTACACCCCTCTCTATCTCTGTAACCTCCTCCAGCCCCAACACCCCTCCCTATATCTGTAACCTCCTCCAGCCCCTACACCCCTCCCTATCTCTGTAACCCCCTCCAGTCCCTACACCCCTCCCTATCTCTGCAATCTCCTCCGGCCCCTACACCCCTCCCTATCTCTGTAACCCCCTCCAGTCCCTACACCCCTCCCTATCTCTGTAACCTTCTCCAAGCCCTCTACCCCTCCCTATCTCTGTAACCCCCTCCAGTCCCTACACCCCTCCCTATCTCTGTAACCTTCTCCAGGCCCTCTACCCCTCCCTATCTCTGCAATCTCCTCCAGCCCCTACACCCCTCCCTATCTCTTAAACCTCCTCCAGCACCTACACCCCTCCCTATCTCTGTAACCTCCTCCAGCCCCTCCACCCCTCCCTATCTCTGTAACCTCCTCCAGCCCCTACACCCCTCCCTATCTCTGTAACCTCCTCCAGTCGCTTCATACCTCCCTATATCTGTAAACGCCTCCAGCCCCTACACACGTCCCTATCTCTGTAAACTCCTCCAGCCCCTACTCTCTCCCTTTCTCTGTAACCTCCTCCAGCCACTGCACTCCTCCCTATCTCTGTAATCTCCTCCAGCCCCTACACCCCTCCCTATCTCTGTAACGCCCTCCAGCCCCTACACCCCTCCCTATCTCTGTAACCTCCTCCAGCCCCTACACCCCTCCCTATCTCTGTAACCACCTCCAGCCCCTACACCCCTCCCTATCTCAGTAACCTCCTCCAGCCCCTACACCCCTCCCTATCTCTGTAACCTCCTCCAGCCCCTACACCCCTCCCTATCTCTGTAACCTTCTCCAGCCCCTCCACCCGAAACTATCTCTGTAACATCCTCCAGCCCCTACACCCCTCCCTATCTCTGTAACCTCCTCCAGCCCGTACACCTCTCCCTATCTCTGTAACCTCCTCCAGCCCCTCCACTCCTCCCTAGCTCTGTAAACGCCTCCAGCCCCTACATCCCTCCCCATCTCTGTAAACGTCTCCAGACCCTACACACCTCCCTATCTCTGTAACCTCTTCCAGCCCCTACAGCCCTCCCTATCTCTGTAACCACCTCCAGCCCGACACCCCTCCCTATCTCTGTAACCTCCTCCAGTCCCTACACCCCTCCCTATCTCTGTAACCTCCTCCAGCCCCCAAACTCCTCTCTATCTCTGTAACCTACTCCAGTCCCTACACCCCTCCCTATCTCTGTAACCTCCTCCAGCCCCTACAGCCCTCCCTATATCTGTAACCACCTCCAGCCCGACACCCCTCCCTATCTCTGTAACCTCCTCCAGTCCCTACACCCCTCCCTATCTCTGTAACCACCTCCAGCCCCGATACCGCTCCCTATCCCTGTAATCTTCTCCAGCACCTACAAGCCTCCCTATCTCCGTAACATCCTCCAGCCCCTACGCCCCTCCCTATCTCTGTAACCTCCTCCAGCCCCTACACCCCTCCCTATCTCTGTAACCTCCAGCACCTACACCCCTCCCTATCTATATAACTTCCTCCAGCCCCTACACCCCTCCCTAGCTCTGTAACCTCCTCCAGCCCCTACACCCCTCCCTATCTCTGTAATCTCCTCCAGCCCCTACACCCCTCCCTATCTCTGTATCCTCCTCCAGCCCCTACACCCCTCCCTATCTCTGTAACCTCCTCCAGCCCCTACACCCCTCCCTATCTCTGTAACCCCCTCCAGCCCCAACACCCCTCCCTATCTCTGTAACCTCCTCCAGCCCCTACACCCCTCCCTATCTCTGTAACCTCCTCCAGCCCCTACACCCCTCCCTATCTCTGTAACCTCCTCCAGTCCCTACACCCCTCCCTATCTCTGTAACCTCCTCCAGCCACTACACCCCTCCCTATCTCTGTAACCTCCTCCAGTCCCTACACCCCTCCCTATCTCTGTAACCTCCTCCAGCCCCTACAACCCTCTCTATCTCTGTCACCTTCTCCAGCCCCTACACCCCTCCCTATTTCTGTAACCTCCTCCAGCCCCTATACCGCTCCCTATCTCTGTAATCTCCTCCAGCACCTACACCCCTCCCTATCTCTGTAACCTCCTCCAGCCCATATGCCTCTCCATATCGCTAGAATTTCCTCCAGCCCTACACCCCTCCCTATCTCTGTAACCCCCTCCAGCCCCTACGCCCCTCCCTATCTCTATATCTTCCTCCAGCCCCGACACAACTCCCTTTCTCTGTAAACTCCTCCAGCCCATACGCCCCTCCCTATCGCTAGAATTTCCTCCAGCCCTACACCTCTCCCTTTCTCTGTAACCTCCTCCAGCCCCTACACCCCTCCCTATCTCTGTAACCTCCTCCAGCCCCTACGCCCCTCCCTATCTCCATATCTTCCTCCAGCCCATACACCACTCCCTTTCTCTGTAACCTCCTCCAGCCCATACACCACTCCCTATCTCTGTAACCTCCTCCAGCCCCTACACCCCTCCCTATCTCTGTAATCTCCCCCAGGCCCTACACCCCTCCCTATCTCTGTAACCTCTACCTGCCCCTACACCCCTCCCCATCACTGTAAACTCCAGGCCCTACACCCCTCCCTATCTCTATAACTTCCTCCAGCCCCTTCACCCCTCCCTATCTCTGTCACCTCCTCCAGCTCCTACGCCCCTCCCTATCTGTATATCTTTCTCCAGCCCCTCCACCCGAAACTATCTCTGTAACGTCCTCCAGCCCCTACACCCCTCCCTATCTCTGTAACCTCCTCCAGCCCCTACACCCCTTCCTATCTCTGTAACCTCCTCCAGCCCCTACACCCCTCCCTATCTCTGTAAACTCCTCCAGCCCCTACCCTCTCCGTATCTCTGTAACCTCCTCCAGCTCCTACGTCCCTCCCTATCTCTATATCTTCCTCCAGCAGCTACGCCCCTCCCTATCTCGATATCTTCTTCCAGTCCCTACACCTCTCCCTTTTTCTGTAACCTCCTGCAGCCCCTACACCCCTCCCTATCTCTGTAATCTCCTCCAGCCGCTACACCCCTCTCTATCTCTGTAACCTCCTCCAGCCCCAACACCCCTCCCTATCTCTGTAACCTCCTCCAGCCCCTACACCCCTCCATATCTCTGTAACCCCCTCCAGTCCCTACACCCCTCCCTATCTCTGTAACCTTCTCCAGGTCCTCTACCCCTCCCTATCTCTGCAATCTCCTCCGGCCCCTACACCCCTCCCTATCTCTGTAACCCCCTCCAGTCCCTACACCCCTCCCTATCTCTGTAACCTTCTCCAGGCCCCAAACTCCTCTCTATCTCTGTAACCTACTCCAGTCCCTACACCCCTCCCTTTCTCTGTAACCTCCACCAGCCCCTGTACCCCTCCCTATCTCTGTAACCTCCTCCAGCCCCTACACCCCTCCCTATCTCTGTAACCTCCTCCAGCCCCAATACACCTCCCTATCTCTGTAACCTCCTCCAGCTCCTACGCTCCTCCCTACTTCTATATCTTCCTCCAGCACCAACACCCCTCCCTATCTCTGTAACCTCCTCCAGCTCCTACGTCCCTCCCTATCTCTATATCTTCCTCCAGCACCTACGCCCCTCCCTATCTCGATAATTTCTTCCAGTCCCTACACCTCTCCCTTTCTCTGTAACCTCCTGCAGCCCCTACACCCCTCCCTATCTCTGTAATCTCCTCCAGCCCCTACACCCCTCTCTATCTCTGTAACCTCCTCCAGCCCCAACACCCCTCCCTATCTCTGTAACCTCCTCCAGCCCCTACACCCCTCCCTATCTCTGTAACCCCCTCCAGTCCCTACACACCTCCCTATCTCTGTAACCTCCTCCAGCCCCTACACCCCTCCCTATCTCTGTAACCTCCTCCAGCCCCTCCACTCCTCCCTAGCTCTGTAAACGTCTCCAGACCCTACACCCCTCCCTATCTCTGTAACCTCCTCCAGCCCCTACACCCCTCCCTATCTCTGTAACCTCCTCCAGCCCCAATACACCTCCCTATCTCTGTAACCTCCTCCAGCTCCTACGCTCCTCCCTACTTCTATATCTTCCTCCAGCACCAACACCCCTCCCTATCTCTGTAACCTCCTCCAGCTCCTACGTCCCTCCCTATCTCTATATCTTCCTCCAGCACCTACGCCCCTCCCTATCTCGATAATTTCTTCCAGTCCCTACACCTCTCCCTTTCTCTGTAACCTCCTGCAGCCCCTACACCCCTCCCTATCTCTGTAATCTCCTCCAGCCCCTACACCCCTCTCTATCTCTGTAACCTCCTCCAGCCCCAACACCCCTCCCTATCTCTGTAACCTCCTCCAGCCCCTACACCCCTCCCTATCTCTGTAACCCCCTCCAGTCCCTACACACCTCCCTATCTCTGTAACCTCCTCCAGCCCCTACACCCCTCCCTATCTCTGTAACCTCCTCCAGCCCCAATACACCTCCCTATCACTGTAACCTCCTCCAGCCCTACACCCTCCCTATCTCTGTAACCTGTTCCAACACCTACACCCCTCCCTATCTCTGTAACCTCCTCCAGCTCCTACGTACCTCCCTATCTCTATATCTTCCTCCAGCACCTACGCCCCTCCCTATCTCGATATCTTCTTCCAGTCCCTACACCTCTCCCTTTCTCTGTAACCTCCTGCAGCCCCTACACCCCTCCCTATCTCTGTAATCTCCTCCAGCCCCTACACCCCTCTCTATCTCTGTAACCTCCTCCAGCCCCAACACCCCTCCCTATCTCTGTAACCTCCTCCAGCCCCTACACCCCTCCCTATCTCTGTAACCCCCTCCAGTCCCTACACCCCTCCCTATCTCTGCAATCTCCTCTGGCCCCTACACCCCTCCCTATCTCTGTAACCCCCTCCAGTCCCTACACCCCTCCCTATCTCTGTAACCTTCTCCAAGCCCTCTACCCCTCCCTATCTCTGCAACCCCCTCCAGTCCCTACACCCCTCCCTATCTCTGTAACCTTCTCCAGGCCCTCTACCCCTCCCTATCTCTGCAATCTCCTCCAGCCCCTACACCCCTCCCTATCTCTTAAACCTCCTCCAGCACCTACACCCCTCCCTATCTCTGTAACCTCCTCCAGCCCCTCCACCCCTCCCTATCTCTGTAACCTCCTCCAGCCCCTACACCCCTCCCTATCTCTGTAACCTCCTCCAGTCGCTTCATACCTCCCTATCTCTGTAAACTCCTCCAGCCCCTACTCTCTCCCTTTCTCTGTAACCTCCTCCAGCCACTGCACTCCTCCCTATCTCTGTAATCTCCTCCAGCCCCTACACCCCTCCCTATCTCTGTAACGCCCTCCAGCCCCTACACCCCTCCCTATCTCTGTAACCTCCTCCAGCCCCTACACCCCTCCCTATCTCTGTAACCTCCTCCAGCCCCTACACCCCTCCCTATCTCTGTAACCTTCTCCAGCCCCTCCACCCGAAACTATCTCTGTAACATCCTCCAGCCCCTACACCCCTCCCTATCTCTGTAACCTCCTCCAGCCCGTACACCTCTCCCTATCTCTGTAACCTCCTCCAGCCCCTCCACTCCTCCCTAGCTCTGTAAACGCCTCCAGCCCCTACACCCCTCCCCATCTCTGTAAACGTCTCCAGACCCTACACACCTCCCTATCTCTGTAACCTCTTCCAGCCCCTACAGCCCTCCCTATCTCTGTAACCACCTCCAGCCCGACACCCCTCCCTATCTCTGTAACCTCCTCCAGTCCCTACACCCCTCCCTATCTCTGTAACCTCCTCCAGCCCCCAAACTCCTCTCTACCTCTGTAACCTACTCCAGGCCCTACACCCCTCCCTATCTCTGTAACCTCCTCCAGCCCCTACAGCCCTCCCTATATCTGTAACCACCTCCAGCCCGACACCCCTCCCTATCTCTGTAACCTCCTCCAGTCCCTACACCCCTCCCTATCTCTGTAACCACCTCCAGCCCCTATACCGCTCCCTATCCCTGTAATCTTCTCCAGCACCTACAAGCCTCCCTATCTCCGTAACATCCTCCAGCCCCTACGCCCCTCCCTATCTCTGTAACCTCCTCCAGCCCCTACACCCCTCCCTATCTCTGTAACCTCCAGCACCTACACCCCTCCCTATCTATATAACTTCCTCCAGCCCCTACACCCCTCCCTAGCTCTGTAACCTCCTCCAGCCCCTACACCCCTCCCTATCTCTGTAATCTCCTCCAGCCCCTACACCCCTCCCTATCTCTGTATCCTCCTCCAGCCCCTACACCCCTCCCTATCTCTGTAACCTCCTCCAGCCCCTACACCCCTCCCTATCTCTGTAACCCCCTCCAGCCCCAACACCCCTCCCTATCTCTGTAACCTCCTCCAGCCCCTACACCCCTCCCTATCTCTGTAACCTCCTCCAGCCCCTACACCCCTCCCTATCTCTGTAACCTCCTCCAGTCCCTACACCCCTCCCTATCTCTGTAACCTCCTCCAGCCACTACACCCCTCCCTATCTCTGTAACCTCCTCCAGTCCCTACACCCCTCCCTATCTCTGTAACCTCCTCCAGCCCCTACAACCCTCTCTATCTCTGTCACCTTCTCCAGCCCCTACACCCCTCCCTATTTCTGTAACCTCCTCCAGCCCCTATACCGCTCCCTATCTCTGTAATCTCCTCCAGCACCTACACCCCTCCCTATCTCTGTAACCTCCTCCAGCCCATATGCCTCTCCATATCGCTAGAATTTCCTCCAGCCCTACACCCCTCCCTATCTCTGTAACCCCCTCCAGCCCCTACGCCCCTCCCTATCTCTATATGTTCCTCCAGCCCCTACACAACTCCCTTTCTCTGTAAACTCCTCCAGCCCATACGCCCCTCCCTATCGCTAGAATTTCCTCCAGCCCTACACCTCTCCCTTTCTCTGTAACCTCCTCCAGCCCCTACACCCCTCCCTATCTCTGTAACCTCCTCCAGCCCCTACGCCCCTCCCTATCTCCATATCTTCCTCCAGCCCATACACCACTCCCTTTCTCTGTAACCTCCTCCAGCCCATACACCACTCCCTATCTCTGTAACCTCCTCCAGCCCCTACACCCCTCCCTATCTCTGTAATCTCCCCCAGGCCCTACACCCCTCCCTATCTCTGTAACCTCTACCTGCCCCTACACCCCTCCCCATCACTGTAAACTCCAGGCCCTACACCCCTCCCTATCTCTATAACTTCCTCCAGCCCCTTCACCCCTCCCTATCTCTGTCACCTCCTCCAGCTCCTACGCCCCTCCCTATCTGTATATCTTTCTCCAGCCCCTCCACCCGAAACTATCTCTGTAACGTCCTCCAGCCCCTACACCCCTCCCTATCTCTGTAACCTCCTCCAGCCCCTACACCCCTCCCTATCTCTGTAACCTCCTCCAGCCCCTACACCCCTCCCTATCTCTGTAAACTCCTCCAGCCCCTACCCTCTCCCTATCTCTGTAACCTCCTCCAGCTCCTACGTCCCTCCCTATCTCTATATCTTCCTCCAGCAGCTACGCCCCTCCCTATCTCGATATCTTCTTCCAGTCCCTACACCTCTCCCTTTTTCTGTAACCTCCTGCAGCCCCTACACCCCTCCCTATCTCTGTAATCTCCTCCAGCCCCTACACCCCTCTCTATCTCTGTAACCTCCTCCAGCCCCAACACCCCTCCCTATCTCTGTAACCTCCTCCAGCCCCTACACCCCTCCATATCTCTGTAACCCCCTCCAGTCCCTACACCCCTCCCTATCTCTGTAACCTTCTCCAGGTCCTCTACCCCTCCCTATCTCTGCAATCTCCTCCGGCCCCTACACCCCTCCCTATCTCTGTAACCCCCTCCAGTCCCTACACCCCTCCCTATCTCTGTAACCTTCTCCAGGCCCTCTACCCCTCCCTATCTCTGTAACCCCCTCCAGTCCCTACACCCCTCCCTATCTCTGTAACCTTCTCCAGGCCCTCTACCCCTCCCTATCTCTGCAACCTCCTCCAGCCCCTACACCCCTCCCTATCTCTTAAACCTCCTCCAGCACCTACACCCCTCCCTATCTCTGTAACCTCCTCCAGCCCCTACACCCCTCCCTATCTCTGTAACCTCCTCCAGCCCCTACACCCCTCCCTATCTCTGTAACCTCCTCCAGTCGCTTCATACCTCCCTATATCTGTAAACGCCTCCAGCCCCTACACCCCTCCCTATCTCTGTAACCCCCTCCAGCCCCTACACCCCTCCCTATCTCTGTAACCACCTCCAGCCCCTACACCCCTCCCTATCTCAGTAACTAACTCCAGCCCCTACACCCCTCCCTATCTCTGTAACTTCTTCCAGCCCCTACACCCCTCCCTATCTCTGTAACCTCCTCCAGCACCTACACCTCTCCCTATCTCTGTAACCTGCTCCAGCCCCTCCACTCCTCCCTAGCTCTGTAAACGCCTCCAGCCCCTACACCCCTCCCCATCTCTGTAAACGTCTCCAGACCCTACACACCTCCCTATCTCTGTAACCTCTTCCAGCCCCTACAGCCCTCCCTATCTCTGTAACCACCTCCAGCCCGACACCCCTCCCTATCTCTGTAACCTCCTCCAGTCCCTACACCCCTCCCTATCTCTGTAACCTCCTCCAGCCCCCAAACTCCTCTCTATCTCTGTAACCTCCTCCAGTCCCTACACCCCTCCCTATCTCTGTAACCTCCTCCAGCCCCTACAGCCCTCCCTATATCTGTAACCACCTCCAGCCCGACACCACTCCCTATCTCTGTAACCTCCTCCAGTCCCTACACCCCTCCCTATCTCTGTAACCACCTCCAGCCCCTATACCGCTCCCTATCCCTGTAATCTTCTCCAGCACCTACAAGCCTCCCTATCTCCGTAACATCCTCCAGCCCCTACGCCCCTCCCTATCTCTGTAACCTCCTCCAGCCCCTACACCCCTCCCTATCTCTGTAACCTCCAGCACCTACACCCCTCCCTATCTATATAACTTCCTCCAGCCCCTACACCCCTCCCTATCTCTGTAACCTCCTCCAGCCCCTACACCCCTCCCTATCTCTGTAATCTCCTCCAGCCCCTACACCCCTCCCTATCTCTGTATCCTCCTCCAGTCCCTACACCCCTCCCTATCTCTGTAACCTCCTCCAGCCCCTACACCCCTCCCTATCTCTGTAACCCCCTCCAGCCCCAACACCCCTCCCTATCTCTGTAACCTCCTCCAGCCCCTACACCCCTCCCTGTCTCTGTAACCTCCTCCAGCCCCTACACCCCTCCCTATCTCTGTAACCTCCTCCAGTCCCTACACCGCTCCCTATCTCTGTAACCTCCTCCAGCCACTACACCCCTCCCTATCTCTGTAACCTCCTCCAGTCCCTACACCCCTCCCTATCTCTGTAACCTCCTCCAGCCCCGACACCCCTCTCGATCTCTGTCACCTTCTCCAGCCCCTACACCCCTCCCTATTTCTGTAACCTCCTCCAGCCCCTACACACCTCCCTATCTCTGTAACCTCCTCCAGCCCCTACACCCCTCCCTATCTCTGTAACCTCCTCCAGCCCCTACACACCTCCCTATCTCTGTAACCTCCTCCAGCCCCTACACCGCTCCCTATCTCTGTAATCTCCTCCAGCACCTACACCCCTCCCTATCTCTGTAACCCCCTCCAGCCCCTACGCCCCTCCCTATCTCTATATCTTCCTCCAGCCCCTACACAACTCCCTTTCTCTGTAACCTCCTCCAGCCCATACGCCCCTCCCTATTGCTAGAATTTCCTCCAGCCCTACACCTCTCCCTTTCTCTGTAACCTCCTCCAGCCCCTACACTCCTCCCTATCTCTGTAACCTCTTCCAGCCCCTACGCCCCTCCCTATCTCTATATCTTCCTCCAGCCCATACACCACTCCCTTTCTCTGTAACCTCCTCCAGCCCCTGCACCCCTCCCTATCTCTGTAACCTCCTCCAGCCCCTGCACTCCTCCCTATCTCTGCAAACTCCCCCAGGCCCTACACCCCTCCCTATCTCTGTAATCTCCTCCAGGCCCTACACCCCTCCCTATCTCTGTAACCTCATCCTGCCCCTACACCCCTCCCTATCTCTGTAACCTCCTCCAGCCCCTACACCCCTCCCTATCTCTGAAACCCCCTCCAGCCCGACATCCCTCCCTATCTCTGTAACCGACTCCAGCCCCTACAGCCCTCCTTATCTCTATAACTTCCTCCAGTCCCTGCACCCCTCCCTATCTCTGTATCCTCCTCCAGCCCCTACACCCCTCCCTATCTCTGTAACCTCCTCCAGCCCCTACACCCCTCCCTATCTCTGTAACCCCCTCCAGCCCCAACACCCCTTCCAATCTCTGTAACCTTCTCCAGCCCCTCCACCCGAAACTATCTCTGTAACGTCCTCCAGCCCCTACACCCCTCCCTATCTCTGTAACCTCCTCCAGCCCCTCCACTCCTCCCTAGCTCTGTAAACGCCTCCAGCCCCTACGCCCCTCCCTATCTCTGTAATCTCCTCCAGCCCCTACACCCCTCCCTATCTCTGTAACCTCCTCCAGCCCCTCCACTCCTCCCTAGCTCTGTAAACGTCTCCAGACCCTACACCCCTCCCTATCTCTGTAACCTCCTCCAGCCCCTACACCCCTCCCTATCTCTGTAACCTCCTCCAGCCCCAATACACCTCCCTATCTCTGTAACCTCCTCCAGCTCCTACGCTCCTCCCTACTTCTATATCTTCCTCCAGCACCAACACCCCTCCCTATCTCTGTAACATCCTCCAGCTCCTACGTCCCTCCCTATCTCTATATCTTCCTCCAGCACCTACGCCCCTCCCTATCTCGATAATTTCTTCCAGTCCCTACACCTCTCCCTTTCTCTGTAACCTCCTGCAGCCCCTACACCCCTCCCTATCTCTGTAATCTCCTCCAGCCCCTACACCCCTCTCTATCTCTGTAACCTCCTCCAGCCCCAACACCCCTCCCTATCTCTGTAACCTCCTCCAGCCCCTACACCCCTCCCTATCTCTGTAACCCCCTCCAGTCCCTACACACCTCCCTATCTCTGTAACCTCCTCCAGCCCCTACACCCCTCCCTATCTCTGTAACCTCCTCCAGCCCCAATACACCTCCCTATCACTGTAACCTCCTCCAGCCCTACACCCTCCCTATCTCTGTAACCTGTTCCAACACCTACACCCCTCCCTATCTCTGTAACCTCCTCCAGCTCCTACGTACCTCCCTATCTCTATATCTTCCTCCAGCACCTACGCCCCTCCCTATCTCGATATCTTCTTCCAGTCCCTACACCTCTCCCTTTCTCTGTAACCTCCTGCAGCCCCTACACCCCTCCCTATCTCTGTAATCTCCTCCAGCCCTTACACCCCTCCCTATCTCTGTAACCCCCTCCAGTCCCTACACCCCTCCCTATCTCTGTAACCTTCTCCAAGCCCTCTACCCCTCCCTATCTCTGCAACCCCCTCCAGTCCCTACACCCCTCCCTATCTCTGTAACCTTCTCCAGGCCCTCTACCCCTCCCTATCTCTGCAATCTCCTCCAGCCCCTACACCCCTCCCTATCTCTTAAACCTCCTCCAGCACCTACACCCCTCCCTATCTCTGTAACCTCCTCCAGCCCCTCCACCCCTCCCTATCTCTGTAACCTCCTCCAGCCCCTACACCCCTCCCTATCTCTGTAACCTCCTCCAGTCGCTTCATACCTCCCTATATCTGTAAACGCCTCCAGCCCCTACACACGTCCCTATCTCTGTAAACTCCTCCAGCCCCTACTCTCTCCCTTTCTCTGTAACCTCCTCCAGCCACTGCACTCCTCCCTATCTCTGTAATCTCCTCCAGCCCCTACACCCCTCCCTATCTCTGTAACGCCCTCCAGCCCCTACACCCCTCCCTATCTCTGTAACCTCCTCCAGCCCCTACACCCCTCCCTATCTCTGTAACCTCCTCCAGCCCCTACACCCCTCCCTTTCTCTGTAACCTTCTCCAGCCCCTCCACCCGAAACTATCTCTGTAACATCCTCCAGCCCCTACACCCCTCCCTATCTCTGTAACCTCCTCCAGCCCGTACACCTCTCCCTATCTCTGTAACCTCCTCCAGCCCCTCCACTCCTCCCTAGCTCTGTAAACGCCTCCAGCCCCTACACCCCTCCCCATCTCTGTAAACGTCTCCAGACCCTACACACCTCCCTATCTCTGTAATCTCTTCCAGCCCCTACAGCCCTCCCTATCTCTGTAACCACCTCCAGCCCGACACCCCTCCCTATCTCTGTAACCTCCTCCAGTCCCTACACCCCTCCCTATCTCTGTAACCTCCTCCAGCCCCCAAACTCCTCTCTATCTCTGTAACCTACTCCAGTCCCTACACCCCTCCCTATCTCTGTAACCTCCTCCAGCCCCTACAGCCCTCCCTATATCTGTAACCACCTCCAGCCCGACACCCCTCCCTATCTCTGTAACCTCCTCCAGTCCCTACACCCCTCCCTATCTCTGTAACCACCTCCAGCCCCTATACCGCTCCCTATCCCTGTAATCTTCTCCAGCACCTACAAGCCTCCCTATCTCCGTAACATCCTCCAGCCCCTACGCCCCTCCCTATCTCTGTAACCTCCTCCAGCCCCTACACCCCTCCCTATCTCTGTAACCTCCAGCACCTACACCCCTCCCTATCTATATAACTTCCTCCAGCCCCTACACCTCTCCCTAGCTCTGTAACCTCCTCCAGCCCCTACACCCCTCCCTATCTCTGTAATCTCCTCCAGCCCCTACACCCCTCCCTATCTCTGTATCCTCCTCCAGCCCCTACACCCCTCCCTATCTCTGTAACCTCCTCCAGCCCCTACACCCCTCCCTATCTCTGTAACCCCCTCCAGCCCCAACACCCCTCCCTATCTCTGTAACCTCCTCCAGCCCCTACACCCCTCCCTATCTCTGTAACCTCCTCCAGCCCCTACACCCCTCCCTATCTCTGTAACCTCCTCCAGTCCCTACACCCCTCCCTATCTCTGTAACCTCCTCCAGCCACTACACCCCTCCCTATCTCTGTAACCTCCTCCAGTCCCTACACCCCTCCCTATCTCTGTAACCTCCTCCAGCCCCTACAACCCTCTCTATCTCTGTCACCTTCTCCAGCCCCTACACCCCTCCCTATTTCTGTAACCTCCTCCAGCCCCTATACCGCTCCCTATCTCTGTAATCTCCTCCAGCACCTACACCCCTCCCTATCTCTGTAACCTCCTCCAGCCCATATGCCTCTCCATATCGCTAGAATTTCCTCCAGCCCTACACCCCTCCCTATCTCTGTAACCCCCTCCAGCCCCTACGCCCCTCCCTATCTCTATATCTTCCTCCAGCCCCTACACAACTCCCTTTCTCTGTAAACTCCTCCAGCCCATACGCCCCTCCCTATCGCTAGAATTTCCTCCAGCCCTACACCTCTCCCTTTCTCTGTAACCTCCTCCAGCCCCTACACCCCTCCCTATCTCTGTAACCTCCTCCAGCCCCTACGCCCCTCCCTATCTCCATATCTTCCTCCAGCCCATACACCACTCCCTTTCTCTGTAACCTCCTCCAGCCCCTACACCCCTCCCTATCTCTGTAATCTCCCCCAGGCCCTACACCCCTCCCTATCTCTGTAACCTCTACCTGCCCCTACACCCCTCCCCATCACTGTAAACTCCAGGCCCTACACCCCTCCCTATCTCTATAACTTCCTCCAGCCCCTTCACCCCTCCCTATCTCTGTCACCTCCTCCAGCTCCTACGCCCCTCCCTATCTGTATATCTTTCTCCAGCCCCTCCACCCGAAACTATCTCTGTAACGTCCTCCAGCCCCTACACCCCTCCCTATCTCTGTAACCTCCTCCAGCCCCTACACCCCTCCCTATCTCTGTAACCTCCTCCAGCCCCTACACCCCTCCCTATCTCTGTAAACTCCTCCAGCCCCTACCCTCTCCCTATCTCTGTAACCTCCTCCAGCTCCTACGTCCCTCCCTATCTCTATATCTTCCTCCAGCAGCTACGCCCCTCCCTATCTCGATATCTTCTTCCAGTCCCTACACCTCTCCCTTTTTCTGTAACCTCCTGCAGCCCCTACACCCCTCCCTATCTCTGTAATCTCCTCCAGCCCCTACACCCCTCTCTATCTCTGTAACCTCCTCCAGCCCCAACACCCCTCCCTATCTCTGTAACCTCCTCCAGCCCCTACACCCCTCCATATCTCTGTAACCCCCTCCAGTCCCTACACCCCTCCCTATCTCTGTAACCTTCTCCAGGTCCTCTACCCCTCCCTATCTCTGCAATCTCCTCCGGCCCCTACACCCCTCCCTATCTCTGTAACCCCCTCCAGTCCCTACACCCCTCCCTATCTCTGTAACCTTCTCCAGGCCCTCTACCCCTCCCTATCTCTGTAACCCCCTCCAGTCCCTACACCCCTCCCTATCTCTGTAACCTTCTCCAGGCCCTCTACCCCTCCCTATCTCTGCAACCTCCTCCAGCCCCTACACCCCTCCCTATCTCTTAAACCTCCTCCAGCACCTACACCCCTCCCTATCTCTGTAACCACCTCCAGCCCCTACACCCCTCCCTATCTCTGTAACCTCCTCCAGCCCCTACACCCCTCCCTATCTCTGTAACCTCCTCCAGTCGCTTCATACCTCCCTATATCTGTAAACGCCTCCAGCCTCTACACCCCTCCCTATCTCTGTAAAGTCCTCCAGCTCCTACTCTCTCCCTTTCTCTGTAACCTCCTCCAGCCACTGCACTCCTCCCTATCTCTGTAATCTCCTCCAGCCCCTACACCCCTCCCTATCTCTGTAACCCCCTCCAGCCCCTACACCCCTCCCTATCTCTGTAACCTCCTCCAGCCCCTACACCCCTCCCTATCTCTGTAACCACCTCCAGCCCCTACACCCCTCCCTATCTCAGTAACTAACTCCAGCCCCTACACCCCTCCCTATCTCTGTAACTTCTTCCAGCCCCTACACCCCTCCCTATCTCTGTAACCTCCTCCAGCACCTACACCTCTCCCTATCTCTGTAACCTGCTCCAGCCCCTCCACTCCTCCCTTGCTCTGTAAACGCCTCCAGCCCCTACACCCCTCCCCATCTCTGTAAACGTCTCCAGACCCTACACACCTCCCTATCTCTGTAACCTCTTCCAGCCCCTACAGCCCTCCCTATCTCTGTAACCACCTCCAGCCCGACACCCCTCCCTATCTCTGTAACCTCCTCCAGTCCCTACACCCCTCCCTATCTCTGTAACCTCCTCCAGCCCCCAAACTCCTCTCTATCTCTGTAACCTCCTCCAGTCCCTACACCCCTCCCTATCTCTGTAACCTCCTCCAGCCCCTACAGCCCTCCCTATATCTGTAACCACCTCCAGCCCGACACCACTCCCTATCTCTGTAACCTCCTCCAGTCCCTACACCCCTCCCTATCTCTGTAACCACCTCCAGCCCCTATACCGCTCCCTATCCCTGTAATCTTCTCCAGCACCTACAAGCCTCCCTATCTCCGTAACATCCTCCAGCCCCTACGCCCCTCCCTATCTCTGTAACCTCCTCCAGCCCCTACACCCCTCCCTATCTCTGTAACCTCCAGCACCTACACCCCTCCCTATCTATATAACTTCCTCCAGCCCCTACACCCCTCCCTATCTCTGTAACCTCCTCCAGCCCCTACACCCCTCCCTATCTCTGTAATCTCCTCCAGCCCCTACACCCCTCCCTATCTCTGTATCCTCCTCCAGTCCCTGCACCCCTCCCTATCTCTGTAACCTCCTCCAGCCCCTACACCCCTCCCTATCTCTGTAACCCCCTCCAGCCCCAACACCCCTCCCTATCTCTGTAACCTCCTCCAGCCCCTACACCCCTCCCTGTCTCTGTAACCTCCTCCAGCCCCTACACCCCTCCCTATCTCTGTAACCTCCTCCAGTCCCTACACCGCTCCCTATCTCTGTAACCTCCTCCAGCCACTACACCTCTCCCTATCTCTGTAACCTCCTCCAGTCCCTACACCCCTCCCTATCTCTGTAACCTCCTCCAGCCCCGACACCCCTCTCGATCTCTGTCACCTTCTCCAGCCCCTACACCCCTCCCTATTTCTGTAACCTCCTCCAGCCCCTACACACCTCCCTATCTCTGTAACCTCCTCCAGCCCCTACACCCCTCCCTATCTCTGTAACCTCCTCCAGCCCCTACACACCTCCCTATCTCTGTAACCTCCTCCAGCCCCTACACCGCTCCCTATCTCTGTAATCTCCTCCAGCACCTACACCCCTCCCTATCTCTGTAACCCCCTCCAGCCCCTACGCCCCTCCCTATCTCTATATCTTCCTCCAGCCCCTACACAACTCCCTTTCTCTGTAACCTCCTCCAGCCCATACGCCCCTCCCTATTGCTAGAATTTCCTCCAGCCCTACACCTCTCCCTTTCTCTGTAACCTCCTCCAGCCCCTACACTCCTCCCTATCTCTGTAACCTCTTCCAGCCCCTACGCCCCTCCCTATCTCTATATCTTCCTCCAGCCCATACACCACTCCCTTTCTCTGTAACCTCCTCCAGCCCCTGCACCCCTCCCTATCTCTGTAACCTCCTCCAGCCCCTGCACTCCTCCCTATCTCTGCAAACTCCCCCAGGCCCTACACCCCTCCCTATCTCTGTAATCTCCTCCAGGCCCTACACCCCTCCCTATCTCTGTAACCTCATCCTGCCCCTACACCCCTCCCTATCTGTATAGCTTTCTCCAGCCCCCACTCCTCTACCTTTCTCTGTAACCTCCTCCAGCCCCTACACCCCTCCCTATCTCTGAAACCCCCTCCAGCCCGACATCCCTCCCTATCTCTGTAACCGACTCCAGCCCCTACAGCCCTCCTTATCTCTATAACTTCCTCCAGTCCCTGCACCCCTCCCTATCTCTGTATCCTCCTCCAGCCCCTACACCCCTCCCTATCTCTGTAACCTCCTCCAGCCCCTACACCCCTCCCTATCTCTGTAACCCCCTCCAGCCCCAACACCCCTTCCTATCTCTGTAACCTTCTCCAGCCCCTCCACCCGAAACTATCTCTGTAACGTCCTCCAGCCCCTACACCCCTCCCTATCTCTGTAACCTCCTCCAGCCCCTCCACTCCTCCCTAGCTCTGTAAACGCCTCCAGCCCCTACGCCCCTCCCTATCTCTGTAATCTCCTCCAGCCCCTACACCCCTCCCTATCTCTGTAACCTCCTCCAGCCCCTCCACTCCTCCCTAGCTCTGTAAACGTCTCCAGACCCTACACCCCTCCCTATCTCTGTAACCTCTTCCAGCCCCTACAGCCTTCCCGATCTCTGTAACCTCCTCCAGTCCCTACACCCCTCCCTATCTCTGTAACCTTCTCCAGCCCCTACACCCCTCCCTATCTGTGCATCCTCCTCCAACCCCAAAACCCCTCTCTATCTCTGTAACCTCCTCCAGTCCCTACACCCCTCCCTATCTCTGTAACCTCCTCCAGCCCCTACAGCCCTCCCTTTATCTGTAACCACCTCCAGCCCGACACCCCTCCCTATCTCTGTAACATCCTCCAGTCCCTACACCCCTCCCTATCTCTGTAACCTCCTCCAGCCCCTACACCCCTCCCTATCTCTGTAACCACCTCCAGCCCCTATACCGTTCCCTATCCCTGTAATCTTCTCCAGCACCTACAAGCCTCCCTATCTCCGTAACATCCTCCAGCCCCTACGCCCCTCCCTATCTCTGTAAACTCCTCCAGCCCGTACACTCCTCCCTATCTCTGTAACCTCCAGCACCTACACCCCTCCCTATCTCTGTAACCTCTTACAGTCCCTACACCCCTCCCTATCTCTGTAACCTCCTCCAGCCCCCACACCCCTCCCTATCTCTGTAACCTCCTCCAGTCCCTACACCCCTCCCTATCTCTGTAACCTCCTCCAGCCCCCACACCCCTCCCTATCTCTGTAACCTCCTCCAGTCCCTACACCCCTCCCTATCTCTGTAACCTCCTCCAGCCCCTACACCCCTCCCTATCTCTGTAACCTCCTCCAGCCCCCACACCCCTCCCTATCTCTGTAACCTCCTCCAGCCCCTACACCCCTCCCTATCTCTGTAACCTCCTCCAGTCCCCACACCCCTCCCTATCTCTGTAACCTCCTCCAGTCCCTACACCCCTCCCTATCTCTGTAACCACCTCCAGCCCCTATACCGCTCCCTATCCCTGTAATCTTCTCCAGCACCTACAAGCCTCCCTATCTCCGTAACATCCTCCAGCCCCTACGCCCCTCCCTATCTCTGTAACCTCCTCCAGCCCCTACACTCCTCCCTATCTCTGTAACCTCCAGCACCTACACCCCTCCCTATCTATATAACTTCCTCCAGCCCCTACACCCCTCCCTATCTCTGTAACCTCCTCCAGCCCCAACACCCCTCCCTGTCTCTGTAACCCCCTCCAGCCCCAACACCCCTCCCTATCTCTGTAACCTCCTCCAGCCCCTACACCCCTCCCTATCTCTGTAAACTCCTCCACCCCCTAAACCCCTCCCTATCTCTGTAACCTCCTCCAGTCCCTACACTCCTCCCTATCTCTGTAACCTCCTCCAGCCACTACACCCCTCCCTATCTCTGTAACCTCCTCCAGTCCCTACACCCCTCCCTATCTCTGTAACCTCCTCCAGCCCCTACACCCCTCTCTATCTCTGTCACCTTCTCGAGCCCCTACACCCCTCCCTATTTCTGTAACCTCCTCCAGCCCCTATACCCCTCTCTATCTCTGTCACCTTCTCCAGCCCCTACACCCCTCTCTATCTCTGTCACCTTCTCGAGCCCCTGCACCCCTCCCTATTTCTGTAACCTCCTCCAGCCCCTATACCGCTCCCTATCTCTGTAATCTCCTCCAGCGCATACGCCCCTCCCTATCTCTGTATCTTCCTCCAGCCCCAACACAACTCCCTTTCTCTGTAACGTCCTCCAGCCCATACGCCCCTCCCTATCGCTAGAATTTCCTCCAGCCCTACACCCCTCCCTATCTCTGTAACCCCCTCCAGCCCCTACGCCCCTCCCTATCTCTATATCTTCCTCCAGCCCCTACACAACTCCCTTTCTCTGTAACCTCCTCCAGCCCCTACACCTCTCCCTTTCTCTGTAACCTCCTCCAGCCCCTACACCCCTCCCTATCTCTGTAACCTCCTCCAGCCCCTACGCCCCTCCCTATCTCTATATCTTCCTCCAGCCCATACACCACTCCCTTTCTCTGT
Organism: Pristiophorus japonicus; assembly: GCF_044704955.1. NCBI lineage: Eukaryota > Metazoa > Chordata > Chondrichthyes > Pristiophoridae > Pristiophorus > Pristiophorus japonicus. Next base: position 238,770 of record NW_027254312.1, read on the forward strand.
AACCTCCTCCAGCCCCTGCACACCTCCCTATCTCTGTAACCTCCTCCAGCCCCTGCACACCTCCCTATCTCTGTAACCTCCTCCAGCCCCTGCACTCCTCCCTATCTCTGCAACCTCCCCCTGGCCCTACACCCCTCCCTATCTCTGTAACCTCATCCTGCCCCTACACCCCTCCCTATCTGTATAGCTTTCTCCAGCCCCTACACTCCTCTACCTTTCTCTGTAACCTCCTCCAGCCCCTACATCCCTCCCTATCTCTGAAACCCCCTCCAGCCCGACATCCCTCCCTATCTCTGTAACCGACTCCAGCCCCTACAGCCCTCCCTATCTCTATAACTTCCTCCAGTCCCTACACCCCTCCCTAACTCTGTCACCTCCTCCAGTCCCTACACCCCTCCCTATCTCTGTAACCTCCTCCAGCCCCTACACACCTCCCTATCTCTGTAACCTCCTCCAGCCCGTACACCCCTCCCTATCTCTGTAAGCCCCTCCAGCCCCTACACCCCTCCCTATCGCTGTAACCTCCTCCAGCCCCTACACCCCTCCCTAACTCTGTAACCCACTCCAGCCCCTACACCCCTCCCTATCGCTGTAACCTCCTCCAGCCCCTACACCCCTCCCTAACTCTGTAACCCCCTCCAGTCCCTACACCCCTCCCTATCTCTGTAACCCCCTCCAGCCCCTACACCCCTCCCTATCGCTGTAACCTCCTCCAGCCCCTACACCCCTCCCTAACTCTGTAACCCCCTCCAGTCCCTACACCCCTCCCTATCTCTGTAACCTCCTCCAGCCCCTACACCCCTCCCTATCTCTGTAACCCCCTCCAGCCCCTACAACCCTCCCTATCTCTGTAACCTCCTCAAGCCCCTACACCCTCCCTAGCTCTGTAATCTCCTCCAGCCCCTACACCCCTCCCGATCTCTGTAACCTCCTCCAGTCCCTTCATACCTCCCTATATCTGTAACCTCCTCCAGCCCCTACACCCCTTCCTATCTCTGTAACCCCTCCAGCCCATACACCCCTCCCTATCTCTGTAACCTCCTCCAGTCCCTACACCCCTCCCTATCTCTGTAACCTCCTCCAGTCCCTACACCCCTCCCTATCTCTGTAACCTCCTCCAGCCCCTACACCCCTCCCTATCTCTGTAACCACCTCCAGCCCCTATACCGTTCCCTATCCCTGTAATCTTCTCCAGCACCTACAAGCCTCCCTATCTCCGTAACATCCTCCAGCCCCTAAGCCCCTCCCTATCTCTGTAAACTCCTCCAGCCCCTACACTCCTCCCTATCTCTGTAACCTCCAGCACCTACACCCCTCCCTATCTCTGTAACTTCCTCCAGCCCCTACACCCCTCCCTATCTCTATAACTTCCTCCAGCCCCTACACCCCTCCCTATCTCTGAAACCTCCTCCAACCCCTACACCCCTCCCTATCTCTGCAATCTCCTCCAGCCCCTACACCCCTCCCTATCTCTGTATCCTCCTCCAGCCCCTACACCCCTCCCTATCTCTGTAACCTCCTCCAGCCCCTATACCCCTCCATATCTCTGTAACCCCCTCCAACCCCAACACCCCTCCCTATCTCTGTAACCTCCTCCAGCCCCCACACCCCTCCCTATCTCTGTAACCTCCTCCAGTCCCTACACCCCTCCCTATCTCTGTATCCTCCTCCAGCCCCTACACCCCTCCCTATCTCTGTAACCTCCTCCAGCCCCTATACCCCTCCATATCTCTGTAACCCCCTCCAACCCCAACACCCCTCCCTATCTCTGTAACCTCCTCCAGCCCCCACACCCCTCCCTATCTCTGTAACCTCCTCCAGTCCCTACACCCCTCCCTATCTCTGTAACCTCCTCCAGCCCCTACACCCCTCCCTATCTATATAACTTCCTCCAGCCCCTACACCCCTCCCTATCTCTGTAACCTCCTCCAGCCCCTACACCCCTCCCTATCTATATAACTTCCTCCAGCCCCTACACCCCTCCCTATCTCTGTAACCTCCTCCAGCCCCAACACCCCTCCCTGTCTCTGTAACCCCCTCCAGCCCCAACACCCCTCCCTATCTCTGTAACCTCCTCCAGCCCCTACACCCCTCCCTATCTCTGTAAACTCCTCCACCCCCTAAACCCCTCCCTATCTCTGTAACCTCCTCCAGTCCCTACACTCCTCCCTATCTCTGTAACCTCCTCCAGCCACTACACCCCTCCCTATCTCTGTAACCTCCTCCAGTCCCTACACCCCTCCCTATCTCTGTAACATCCTCCAGCCCCTACACCCCTCTCTATCTCTGTCACCTTCTCGAGCCCCTACACGCCTCCCTATTTCTGTAACCTCCTCCAGCCCCTATACCCCTCTCTATCTCTGTCACCTTCTCCAGCCCCTACACCCCTCTCTATCTCTGTCACCTTCTCGAGCCCCTGCACCCCTCCCTATTTCTGTAACCTCATCCAGCCCCTATACCGCTCCCTATCTCTGTAATCTCCTCCAGCCCATACGCCCCTCCCTATCTCTGTATCTTCCTCCAGCCCCTACACAACTCCCTTTCTCTGTAACCTCCTCCAGCCCATACGCCCCTCCCTATCGCTAGAATTTCCTCCAGCCCTACACCCCTCCCTATCTCTGTAACCCCCTCCAGCCCCTACGCCCCTCCCTATCTCTATATCTTCCTCCAGCCCCTACACCACTCCCTTTCTCTGTAACCTCCTCCAGCCCCTGCACCCCTCCCTATCTCTGTAACCTCCTCCAGCCCCTGCACTCCTCCCTATCTCTGCAAACTCCCCCAGGCCCTACACCCCTCCCTATCTCTGTAATCTCCTCCAGGCCCTACACCCCTCCCTATCTCTGTAACCTCATCCTGCCCCTACACCCCTCCCTATCTGTATAGCTTTCTCCAGCCCCCACTCCTCTACCTTTCTCTGTAACCTCCTCCAGCCCCTACACCCCTCCCTATCTCTGAAACCCCCTCCAGCCCGACATCCCTCCCTATCTCTGTAACCGACTCCAGCCCCTACAGCCCTCCTTATCTCTATAACTTCCTCCAGTCCCTGCACCCCTCCCTAACTCTGTAACCTCCTCCAGTCCCTACACCCCTCCCTATCTCTGTAACCTCCTCCAGCCCCTACACACCTCCCTATCTCTGTAACCTCCTCCAGCCCGTACACCCCTCCCTATCTCTGTAACCTCCTCCAGCCACTACACCCCTCCCTATCTCTGTAACCCCCTCCAGCCCCTACACCCCTCCCTATCGCTGTAACCTCCTCCAGCCCCTACACCCCTCCCTAACTCTGTAACCCCCTCCAGTCCCTACACCCCTCCCTATCTCTGTAACCACCTCCAGCTCCTACACCCCTCCCTATCTCTGTAACCCCCTCCAGCCCCTACAACCCTCCCTATCTCTGTAACCTCCTCCAGCCCCTACACCCTCCCTAGCTCTGTAACCTCCTCCAGTCCCTTCATACCTCCCTATATCTGTAACCTCCTCCAGCCCCTACACCCCTCCCTATCTCTGTAACCCCTCCAGCCCATACACCCTCCCTATCTCTGTAACCTCCTCCAGTCCCTACACCCCTCCCTATCTCTGTAACCTCCTCCAGCCACTACACCCCTCCCTATCTCTGTAACCTCCTCCAGTCCCTACACCCCTCCCTATCTCTGTAACCTCCTCCAGCCCCTACACCCCTCTCTATCTCTGTCACCTTCTCGAGCCCCTACACCCCTCCCTATTTCTGTAACCTCCTCCAGCCCCTGTACCCCTCTCTATCTCTGTCACCTTCTCCAGCCCCTACACCCCTCCCTATTTCTGTAACCTCCTCCAGCCCCTATACCGCTCCTGATCTCTGTAACCTCATCCTGCCCCTACACCCCTCCCTATCTCTGTAACCTCCTCCAGCCCCTACACCCCTCCCTATCTCTGTAACCTCCTCCAGCCCCTACACCCCTCCCTATCTCTGTAACCTCTTCCAGTCCCTACACCCCTCCCTATCTCTGTAACCTCTTCCAGTCCCTACACCCCTCCCTATCTCTGTAACCTCCTCCAGTCCCTACACCCCTCCCTATCTCTGTAACCTCCTCCAGCCACTACACCCCTCCCTATCTCTGTAACCTCTTCCAGTCCCTACACCCCTCCCTATTGCTGTAACCCCCTCCAGCCCCGACACCCCTCCCTATCTCTGTAACCTCTTCCAGTCCCTACACCCCTCCCTATCGCTGTAACCCACTCCAGCCCCTACACTCCACCCTATCTCTGTAACCTCCTCCAGCCACTACACCCCTCCCTATCTCTAACCCCCTCCAGCTCCTACGCCCCTCCCTATCTCTGTAACCTCCTCCAGCCCATACACCCCTCCCTATCTCTGTAACCTCCACAAGCACCTGCACCCCTCCCTATCTCTGTAACCTCCTCCAGCCCCTGCACTCCTCCCTATCTCTGTAATCTCCTCCAGCCCCTACACCCCTCCCTATCTCTGTCACCTCATCCAGCCCCTACACCCCTCCCTATCTCGATAACTTCCTAAAGCCCCTACACCCCTCCCTATCTCTGTAACCTCCTCCAGCCCCTTCACCTCTCCCTATCTCTGTAATCTCCTCCAGCCCCTACACCTCTCCCTTTCTCTGTAAAATCCTCCAGCCCCTACACCCCTCCCTATCTCTGTAACCCCCTCCAGCTCCTACGCCCCTCCCTATCTCTGTAACCTCCTCCAGCCCCTACACCACTCCCTATCTCTGTAAACTCCTCCAGCCCCTGCACCCCTCCCTATCTGTGTAACCGCCTGCAGCCCCTACACCCTACCTCTGTAAACTCCTCCAGCCCCTACACCCCTCCCTATCTCTGTAACCTAATCCTGCCCCTACACCCCACCCCATCTCTGTAACCTCTAGCCCCTACACCCCTCCCTATCTCTGTAACCTTCTCCAGGCCCTCCACCCCTCCCTATCTCTGTAATCTCCTCCAGCCCTTACACCCCTCCCTATCTCTGTAACCTCCTCCAGCCCCTATACCTTCCCTATCTCTGTAACCTCTTCCAGCCCCTTCACCCCTACCCTATCTCTGTAACCTCCTCCAGCCCCTACAATCCTCTCTGTCTCTGTAACCTCCTCCAGCCCCTACACGCCTCCCTATCTCTTTAATCACCTCAAGCCCTTTCACTCCTCCCTATCTCTGAAAGACCCTCCAGCCACTACACCCCTCGCTATCTCTATAAGCTCCAGCCCCTGCACCACTCCCTATCTCTGCAACCACCTCCAGTCCCAAAAAACCACACTATCTCTGTAACCTCCTCCAGCCCCTACACTCCTCCTTTTCTCTGTAACCTCCTCCTGCCCCTCCACCACTCCCCATCTCTTTATCTTCCTCCAGCCCCGACACCCCTCTCTATCTCTGTAACCTCCTCCAGCCACTACACCCCTCCCTATCTCTGTAACCTCCTCCAACCCCTACACACCTCCCTATCTCTGTAACCTCCTCCAGCCCCTCCACCCCTCCCTATCTCTGTAACCCCCTCCAGCCCCTACACCCCTCCCTATCTCTGTAACCTCCTCCAGCCCCTACACCCCTCCCTATCTCTGTAACCTCCTCCAGCCCCTACACTCCTCCCTATCTCTGTATCCTCCTCCAGCCCCTACACTCCTCCCTAGCTCTGTAATCTCCACCAACCCTACACCCCTCCCTATCTCTGTAAGACCCTCCAGCCACTACACCCCTCGCTATCTCTATAAGCTCCAGCCCCTGCACCACTCCCTATCTCTGCAACCACCTCCAGTCCCAAAAAACCTCCCTATCTCTGTAACCTCCTCCAGCCACTACACCCTTCTCTATCTCTGTAAATGCCTCCAGCCCCTACACCCCTCCCTATCTCTGTAACCCCCTCCAGCCCCTACACCCCTCCCTATCTCTGTAACCTCCTCCAGCCCCTACACCCCTCCCTATCTCTGTAACCCCCACCAGCCCCTACACCCCTCCCTATCTCTGTAACCTTCTCCAGCCCCTACACCCTCCCTATCTCTGTAACCTCCTCCAGCCCCTACACCCCTCCCTATCTCTGTAATCGCCTCCAGCCCCTACACTCCTCCCTATCTCTGTAACCTCCTCCAGCCGCTACACCTCTCCCTATCTCTGTAACCCCCTCCAGCCCCTACACCCTATCTCTGTAATCTCCTCCAGCCCCTACACCCCTCCCTATCTCTGTAACCTAATCCTGCCCCTACACCCCACCCCATCTCTGTAACCTCTAGCCCCTACACCCCTCCCTATCTCTGTAACCTTCTCCAGGCCCTCCACCCCTCCCTATCTCTGTAATCTCCTCCAGCCCTTACACCCCTCCCTATCTCTGTAACCTCCTCCAGCCCCTATACCTTCCCTATCTCTGTAACCTCTTCCAGCCCCTTCACCCCTCCCTATCTCTGTAACCTCCTCCAGCCCCTACAATCCTCTCTGTCTCTGTAACCTCCTCCAGCCCCTACACGCCTCCCTATCTCTTTAATCACCTCAAGCCCTTTCACTCCTCCCTATCTCTGAAAGACCCTCCAGCCACTACACCCCTCGCTATCTCTATAAGCTCCAGCCCCTGCACCACTCCCTATCTCTGCAACCACCTCCAGTCCCAAAAAACCACACTATCTCTGTAACCTCCTCCAGCCCCTACACTCCTCGCTTTCTCTGTAACCTCCTCCTGCCCCTCCACCACTCCCCATCTCTTTATCTTCCTCCAGCCCCGACACCCCTCTCTATCTCTGTAACCTCCTCCAGCCACTACACCCCTCCCTATCTCTGTAACCTCCTCCAGCCCCTACACATCTCCCTATCTCTGTAACCTCCTCCAGCCCCTCCACCCCTCCCTATCTCTGTAACCCCCTCCAGCCCCTACACCCCTCCCTATCTCTGTAACCTCCTCCTGCCCCTCCACCACTCCCCATCTCTTTATCTTCCTCCAGCCCCGACACCCCTCTCTATCTCTGTAACCTCCTCCAGCCACTACACCCCTCCCTATCTCTGTAAACAACTCCAGCCCCTACACCCCTCCCTATCTCTGTAACTCCCCTCCAGCCCCTACACCCCTCCCTATCTCTGTAACCTCCTCCAGCCCCTACACTCCTCCCTATCTCTGTATCCTCCTCCAGCCCCTACACTCCTCCCTAGCTCTGTAATCTCCACCAACCCTACACCCCTCCCTATCTCTGTAAGACCCTCCAGCCACTACACCCCTCGCTATCTCTATAAGCTCCAGCCCCTGCACCACTCCCTATCTCTGCAACCACCTCCAGTCCCAAAAAACCTCCCTATCTCTGTAACCTCCTCCAGCCACTACACCCTTCTCTATCTCTGTAAATGCCTCCAGCCCCTACACCCCTCCCTATCTCTGTAACCCCCCTCCAGCCCCTACACCCCTCCCTATCTCTGTAACCTCCTCCAGCCCCTACACCCCTCCCTATCTCTGTAACCCCCTCCAGCCCCTACACCCCTCCCTATCTCTGTAACCTTCTCCAGCCCCTACACCCTCCCTATCTCTGTAACCTCCTCCAGCCCCTACACCCCTCCCTATCTCTGTAATCGCCTCCAGCCCCTACACTCCTCCCTATCTCTGTAAACTCCTCCAGCCGCTACACCTCTCCCTATCTCTGTAACCCCCTCCAGCCCCGACACCCCTCCCTATCTCTGTAACCTCCTCCAGCCCCTACACCCCTCCCTATCTCTGTAACCTCCTCCAGCCCCTACACCCCTCCCTATCTCTGTAACCCCCTCCAACCCCTACACCCCTCCCTATCGCTGTAACCTCCTCCAGCCCCTACACCCCTCCCTATCTCTGTAACCTCCTCCAGTCCCTACACCCCTCCCTACCTCTGTAACCTCCTCCAGCCCCTACACCCCTCCCTATCTCTGTAACCTCCTCCAGCCCCAGCACCCCTCCCTATCTCTGTAACCTCCTCCAGCCCCAGCACCCCTCCCTATCTCTGTAACCTCCTCCAGCCCCAGCACCCCTCCCTATCTCTGTAATCTCCTCCAGCCCGTACACCTCTCCCTATCTCTGTAACCTCCTCCAGCCCCTACACCCCTCCCTATCTCTGTAACCTTCTCCAGCCCCTCCAACCGAAACTATCTCTGTAACGTCCTCCAGCCCCTACAGCCCTCCCTATATCTGTAACCACCTCCAGCCCGACACCCCTCCCTATCTCTGTAACATCCTCCAGTCCCTACACCCCTCCCTATCTCTGTAACCACCTCCAGCCCCTATACCGCTCCCTATCCCTGTAATCTTCTCCAGCACCTACAAGCCTCCCTATCTCCGTAACATCCTCCAGCCCCTACGCCCCTCCCTATCTCTGTAACCTCCTCCATCCCCTACACTCCTCCCTATCTCTGTAACCTCCAGCACCTACACCCCTCCCTATCTCTGTAACTTCCTCCAGCCCCTACACCCCTCCCTATCTCTATAACTTCGCCAGCCCCTACACCCCTCCCGATCTCTGAAACCTCCTCCAACCCCTACACCCCTCCCTATCTCTGTAATCTCCTCCAGCCCCTACACCCCTCCCTATCTCTGTATCCTCCTCCAGCCCCTACAGCCCTCCCTATATCTGTAACCACCTCCAGCCCGACACCCCTCCCTATCTCTGTAACATCCTCCAGTCCCTACACCCCTCCCTATCTCTGTAACCACCTCCAGCCCCTATACCGCTCCCTATCCCTGTAATCTTCTCCAGCACCTACAAGCCTCCCTATCTCCGTAACATCCTCCAGCCCCTACGCCCCTCCCTATCTCTGTAACCTCCTCCATCCCCTACACTCCTCCCTATCTCTGTAACCTCCAGCACCTACACCCCTCCCTATCTCTGTAACTTCCTCCAGCCCCTACACCCCTCCCTATCTCTATAACTTCGCCAGCCCCTACACCCCTCCCAATCTCTAACCCCCTCCAGCTCCTACGACCCTCCCTATCTCTGTAACCTCCTCCAGCCCATACACCACTCCCTATCTCTGTAACCTCCACAAGCACCTGCACCCCTCCCTATCTCTGCAACCTCCTCCAGCCCCTGCACTCCTCCCTATCTCTGTAATCTCCTCCAGCCCCTACACCCCTCCCTATCTCTGTCACCTCATCCAGCCCCTACACCCCTCCCTATCTCGATAACTTCCTAAAGCCCCTACACCCCTCCCTATCTCTGTAACCTCCTCCAGCCCCTTCACCTCTCCCTATCTCTGTAATCTCCTCCAGCCCCTACACCTCTCCCTTTCTCTGTAAAATCCTCCAGCCCCTACACCCCTCCCTATCTCTGTAACCCCCTCCAGCTCCTACACCCCTCCCTATCTCTGTAACCTCCTCCAGCCACTACACCCCTCCCTATCTCTGTAACCTCTTCCAGTCCCTACACCCCTCCCTATCGCTGTAACCCCCTCCAGCCCCTACACCCCTCCCTATCTCTGTCACCTCTTCCAGTCCCTACACCCCTCCCTATCGCTGTAACCCACTCCAGCCCCTACACCCCACCCTATCTCTGTAAGCTCCTCCAGCCACTACACCCCTCCCTATCTCTAACCTCCTCCAGCCCCTTCACCTCTCCCTATCTCTGTAATCTCCTCCAGCCCCTACACCTCTCCCTTTCTCTGTAAAATCCTCCAGCCCCTACACCCCTCCCTATCTCTGTAACCCCCTCCAGCTCCTACGCCCCTCCCTATCTCTGGAACCTCCTCCAGCCCCTACACCCTACCTCTGTAATCTCCTGCAGCCCCTACACCCCTCCCTATCTCTGTAACCTAATCCTGCCCCTACACCCCACCCCATCTCTGTAACCTCTAGCCCCTACACCCCTCCCTATCTCTGTAACCTTCTCCAGGCCCTCCACCCCTCCCTATCTCTGTAATCTCCTCCAGCCCTTACACCCCTCCCTATCTCTGTAACCTCCTCCAGCCCCTATACCTTCCCTATCTCTGTAACCTCTTCCAGCCCCTTCACCCCTCCCTATCTCTGTAACCTCCTCCAGCCCCTACAATCCTCTCTGTCTCTGTAACCTCCTCCAGCCCCTACACGCCTCCCTATCTCTTTAATCACCTCAAGCCCTTTCACTCCTCCCTATCTCTGTAAGACCCTCCAGCCACTACACCCCTCGCTATCTCTATAAGCTCCAGCCCCTGCACCACTCCCTATCTCTGCAACCACCTCCAGTCCCAAAAAACCACACTATCTCTGTAACCTCCTCCAGCCCCTACACTCCTCCCTTTCTCTGTAACCTCCTCCTGCCCCTCCACCACTCCCCATCTCTTTATCTTCCTCCAGCCCCGACACCCCTCTCTATCTCTGTAACCTCCTCCAGCCACTACACCCCTCCCTATCTCTGTAACCCCCTCCAGCCCCTACACCCCTCCCTATCTCTGTAACCTCCTCCAGCCCCTACACCCCTCCCTATCTCTGTAACCCCCTCCAGCCCCTACACCCCTCCCTATCTCTGTAACCTTCTCCAGCCCCTACACCCTCCCTATCTCTGTAACCTCCTCCAGCCCCTACACCCCTCCCTATCTCTGTAATCGCCTCCAGCCCCTACACTCCTCCCTATCTCTGTAACCTCCTCCAGCCGCTACACCTCCCCCGATCTCTGTAACCCCCTCCAGCCCCGACACCCCTCCCTATCTCTGTAACCTCCTCCAGCCCCTACACCCCTCCCTATCTCTGTAACCTCCTCCAGCCCCTACACCCCTCCCTATCTCTGTAACCCCCTCCAACCCCTACACCCCTCCCTATCGCTGTAACCTCCTCCAGCCCCTACACCCCTCCCTATCTCTGTAACCTCCTCCAGTCCCTACACCCCTCCCTACCTCTGTAACCTCCTCCAGCCCCTACACCCCTCCCTATCTCTGTAACCTCCTCCAGCCCCAGCACCCCTCCCTATCTCTGTAACCTCCTCCAGCCCCAGCACCCCTCCCTATCTCTGTAACCTCCTCCAGCCCCAGCACCCCTCCCTATCTCTGTAATCTCCTCCAGCCCGTACACCTCTCCCTATCTCTGTAACCTCCTCCAGCCCCTCCACCCGAAACTATCTCTGTAACGTCCTCCAGCCCCTACACCCCTCCCTATCTCTGTAACCTCCTCCAGCCCCTACACCCCTTCCTATCTCTGTAACCTCCTCCAGCCCCTACACAACTCCCTATCTCTGTAACCTCCTCCAGCCCCTACTCCCCTCCCTATCTCTGTAACCCCCTCCAGCCCCTACACCCCTCCCTATCTCTGTAACCTCTTCCAGTCCCTACACCCCTCCCTATCTCTGTAACCTTCTCCAGCCCCTACACCCCTCCCTATCTGTGCATCCTCCTCCAACCCCAAAACCCCTCTCTATCTCTGTAACCTCCTCCAGTCCCTACACCGCTCCCTATCTCTGTAACCTCCTCCAGCCCCTACAGCCCTCCCTATCTCTGTAACCACCTCCAGCCCCTATACCGCTCCCTATCCCTGTAATCTTCTCCAGCACCTACAAGCCTCCCTATCTCTGTAACCTCCAGCCCCTACACCCCTCCCTATCTCTATAACTTCCTCCAGCCCCTACACCCCTCCCTATCTCTGAAACCTCCTCCAACCCCTACACCCCTCCCTATCTCTGTAATCTCCTCCAGCCCCTACACCCCTCCCTATCTCTGTATCCTCCTCCAGCCCCTACACCCCTCCCTATCTCTGTAACCTCCTCCAGCCCCTACACCCCTCCCTATCTCTGTAACCCCCTCCAGCCCCAACACCCCTCCCTATCTCTGTAACCTCCTCCAGCCCCGACACCCCTCCCTATCTCTGTAACCTCCTCCAGCCCCTACACCCCTCCCTATCTCTGTAACCTCCTCCAGTCCCTACACCCCTCCCTATCTCTGTAACCTCCTCCAGCCCCTACACCCCTCCCTATCTCTGTAACCACCTCCAGCCCCGATACCGCTCCCTATCCCTGTAATCTTCTCCAGCACCTACACCCCTCCCTATCTCCGTAACATCCTCCAGCCCCTACGCCCCACCCTATCTCTGTAACCTCCTCCAGCCCCTACACTCCTCCCTATCTCTGTAACCTCCAGCACCTACACCCCTCCCTATCTATATAACTTCCTCCAGCCCCTACACCCCTCCCTATCTCTGTAACCTCCTCCAGTCCCTACACCACTCCCTATCTCTGTAACCTCCACAAGCACCTGCACCCCTCCCTATCTCTGCAACCTCCTCCAGCCCCTGCACTCCTCCCTATCTCTGTAATCTCCTCCAGCCCCTACACCCCTCCCTATCTCTGTCACCTCATCCAGCCCCTACACCCCTCCCTATCTCGATAACTTCCTAAAGCCCCTACACCCCTCCCTATCTCTGTAACCTCCTCCAGCCCCTTCACCTCTCCCTATCTCTGTAATCTCCTCCAGCCCCTACACCTCTCCCTTTCTCTGTAAAATCCTCCAGCCCCTAAACCCCTCCCTATCTCTGTAACCCCCTCCAGCTCCTACGCCCCTCCCTATCTCTGTAACCTCCTCCAGCCCCTACACCACTCCCTATCTCTGTAAACTCCTCCAGCCCCTACACACCTCCCTATCTCTGTAACCTCCTCCAGCCCCTACACCCGAAACTATCTCTGTAACGTCCTCCAACCCCTACACCCCTCCCTATCTCTGTAACCTCCTCCAGCCCCTACACCCCTCCCTATCTCTGTAACCTCCTCCAGCCCCTACACACCTCCCTATCTCTGTAACCTCCTCCAGCCCCTACACCCCTCCCTATCTCTGTAACGCCCTCCAACCCCTACACCCCTCCCTATCTCTGTAACCTCCTCCAGCCCCTACACCTCTCCCTATCTCTGTAACCTCCTCCAGCCCCTCCACTCCTCCCTAGCTCTGTAAACGCCTCCAGCCCCTACACCCCTCCCCATCTCTGTAAACGTCTCCAGGCCCTACACCCCTCCCTATCTCTGTAACCTCTTCCAGCCCCTACAGTCCTCCCTATCTCTGTAACCTCCTCCAGTCCCTACACCCCTCCCTATCTCTGTAACCTTCTCCAGCCCCTACACCCCTCCCTATCTGTGCATCCTCCTCCAACCCCAAAACCCCTCTCTATCTCTGTAACCTCCTCCAGTCCCTACACCGCTCCCTATCTCTGTAACCTCCTCCAGCCCCTACAGCCCTCCCTATATCTGTAACCTCCTCCAGCCCGACACCCCTCCCTATCTCTGTAACATCCTCCAGTCCCTACACCCCTCCCTATCTTTGTAACCACCTCCAGCCCCTATACCGCTCCCTATCCCTGTAATCTTCTCCAGCACCTACAAGCCTCCCTATCTCCGTAACATCCTCCAGCCCCTACGCCCCTCCCTATCTCTGTAACCTCCTCCATCCCCTACACTCCTCCCTATCTCTGTAACCTCCAGCACCTACATACCTCCCTATCTCTGTCAATTCCTCCAGCCCCTACACCCCTCCCTATCTCTATAACTTCCTCCAGCACCTACACCCCTCCCTATCTCTGAAACCTCCTCCAACCCCTACACCCCTCCCTATCTCTATAATCTCCTCCAGCCCCTACACCCCTCCCTATCTCTGTATCCTCCTCCAGCCCCTACACCCCTCCCTATCTCTGTAACCTCCTCCAGCCCCTACACCCCTCCCTATCTCTGTAACCCCCTCCAGCCCCAACACCCCTCCCTATCTCTGTAACCTCCTCCAGCCCCTACACCCCTCCCTATCTCTGTAACCTCCTCCAGCCCCTACACCCCTCCCTATCTCTGTAACCTCCTCCAGTCCCTACACCCCTCCCTATCTCTGTAACCTCCTCCAGCCCCTACACCCCTCCCTATCTCTGTAACCACCTCCAGCCCCGATACCGCTCCCTATCCCTGTAATCTTCTCCAGCACCTACAAGCCTCCCTATCTCCGTAACATCCTCCAGCCCCTACGCCCCTCCCTATCTCTGTAACCTCCTCCAGCCCCTACACTCCTCCCTATCTCTGTAACCTCCAGCACCTACACCCCTCCCTATCTATATAACTTCCTCCAGCCCCTACACCCCTCCCTAACTCTGTAACCTCCTCCAGCCCCTACACCCCTCCCTATCTGTAATCTCCTCCAGCCCCTACACCCCTCCCTATCTCTGTATCGTCCTCCAGCCCCTACACCCCTCCCTATCTCTGTAACCTCCTCCAGCCCCTACACCCCTCCCTGTCTCTGTAACCCCCTCCAGCCCCAACACCCCTCCCTATCTCTGTAACCTCCTCCAGCCCCTACACGCCTCCCTATCTCTGTAACCTCCTCCAGCCCCTACACCCCTCCCTATCTCTGTAACCTCCTCCAGTCCCTACACCCCTCCCTATCTCTGTAACCTCCTCCAGCCACTACACCCCTCCCTATCTCTGTAACATTCTCCAGTCCCTACACCCCTCCCTATCTCTGTAACCTCCTCCAGCCCCTACACCCCTCTCTATCTCTGTCACCTTCTCCAGCCCCTACACCCCTCCCTATTTCTGTAACCTCCTCCAGCCCCGATACCGCTCCCTATCTCTGTAATCTCCTCCAGCACCTACACCCCTCCCTATCTCTGTAACCTCCTCCAGCCCCAACACCCCTCCCTATCTCTGTAACCTCCTCCAGCCCCTACACCCCTCCCTATCTCTGTAACCTCCTCCATCCCCTACGCCCCTCCCTATCTCTGTAACCTCCTCCATCCCCTACACTCCTCCCTATCTCTGTAACCTCCAGCACCTACACCCCTCCCTATCTCTGTAACCTCCTCCAGCCCCTACACTCCTCCCTATCTCTGTAACCTCCAGCACCTACACCCCTCCCTATCTCTGTAACTTCCTCCAGCCCCTACACCCCTCCCTATCTCTATAACTTCCTCCAGCCCCTACACCCCTCCCTATCTCTGAAACCTCCTCCAACCCCTACACCCCTCCCTATCTCTGTAATCTCCTCCAGCCCCTACACCCCTCCCTATCTCTGTATCCTCCTCCAGCCCCTACACCCCTCCCTATCTCTGTAACCTCCTCCAGCCCCTACACCCCTCCCTATCTCTGTAACCCCCTCCAGCCCCAACACCCCTCCCTATCTCTGTAACCTCCTCCAGCCCCTACACCCCTCCCTATCTCTGTAACCTCCTCCAGCCCCTACACCCCTCCCTATCTCTGTAACCTCCTCCAGTCCCTACACCCCTCCCTATCTCTGTAACCTCCTCCAGCCCCTACACCCCTCCCTATCTCTGTAACCCCCTCCAGCCCCTACACCCCTCCCTATCTCTGTAACCTCCTCCAGCCGCTACACCCCTCCCTATCTCTGTAACCTCCTCCAGTCCCTACACCCCTCCCTATCTCTGTAACCTCCTCCAGCCCCTACACCCCTCCCTATCTCTGTAACCCCCTCCAGTCCCTACACCCCTCCCTATCTCTGTAACCACCTCCAGCCCCGATACCGCTCCCTATCCCTGTAATCTTCTCCAGCACCTACAAGCCTCCCTATCTCCGTAACATCCTCCAGCCCCTACGCCCCTCCCTATCTCTGTAACCTCCTCCAGCCCCTACACTCCTCCCTATCTCTGTAACCTCCAGCACCTACACCTCTCCCTATCTATATAACTTCCTCCAGCCCCTACACCCCTCCCTAACTCTGTAACCTCCTCCAGCCCCTACACCTCTCCCTATCTCTGTAATCTCCTCCAGCCCCTACACCCCTCCCTATCTCTGTATCCTCCTCCAGCCCCTACACCCCTCCCTATCTCTGTAACCTCCTCCAGTCCCTACACCCCTCCCTATCTCTGTAACCTACTCCAGCCCCTACACCCCTCCCTATCTCTATAACTTCCTCCAGCCCCTTCACCCCTCCCTATCTCTGTAACCTCCTCCAGCCTCTACACCCCTCCCTGTCTCTGTAACCCCCTCCAGCCCCAACACCCCTCCCTATCTCTGTAACTTCCTCCAGCCCCTACACCCCTCCCTATCTCTGTAACCTCCTCCAGCCCCTACACCCCTCCCTATCTCTGTAACCTCCTCCAGTCCCTACACCCCTCCCTATCTCTGTAACCTCCTCCAGCCACTACACCCCTCCCTATCTCTGAAACCTCCTCCAGTCCCTACACCCCTCCCTATCTCTGTAACCTCCTCCAGCCCCTACACCCCTCTCTATCTCTGTCACCTTCTCCAGCCCCTACACCCCTCCCTATTTCTGTAACCTCCTCCAGCCCCAATACCGCTCCCTATCTCTGTAATCTCCTCCAGCACCTACACCCCTCCCTATCTCTGTAACCCCCTCCAGCCCCTACGCCCCTCCCTATCTCTATATCTTCCTCCAGCCCCTACACAACTCCCTTTCTCTGTAACCTCCTCCAGCCCCTACACCCCTCCCTATCTCTGTAACCCCCTCCAGCCCATACGCCCCTCCCTATCGCTAGAATTTCCTCCAGCCCTACACCTCTCCCTTTCTCTGTCACCTCCTCCAGCCCCTACACCCCTCCCTATCTCTGTAACCTCCTCCAGCCCCTACGCCCCTTCCTATCTCTATATCTTCCTCCAGCCCATACACCACTCCCTTTCTCTGTAACCTCCTCCAGCCCCTGCACCCCTCCCTATCTCTGTAACCTCCTCCAGCCCCTGCACTCCTCCCTATCTCTGTAATCTCCTCCAGGCCCTACACCCCTCCCTATCTCTGTAACCTCATCCTGCCCCTTCACCCCTCCCCATCACTGTAAACTCCAGCCCCTACACCCCTCCCTATCTCTATAACTTCCTCCAGCCCCTTCACCCCTCCCTATCTCTGTAACCTCCTCCAGCCTCTACACCCTTCCCTATCTCTGTAACCTCCTCCAGTCCCTACACCCCTCCCTATCTCTGTAACCTCCTCCAGCCCCTACACACCTCCCTATCTCTGTAACCTCCTCCAGCCCCTACACCCCTCCCTATCTCTGTAACCCCCTCCAGCCCCTACACCCCTCCCTATCGCTGTAACCTCCTCCAGCCCCTACACCCCTCCCTAACTCTGTAACCCCCTCCAGTCCCTACAACCCTCCCTATCTCTGTAACCTCCTAAAGCCCCTACACCCTCCCTAGCTCTGTAATCTCCTCCAGCCCCTACACCCCTCCCTATCTCTGTAACCTCCTCCAGTCCCTTCATACCTCCCTATATCTGTAACCTCCTCCAGCCCCTACACCCCTTCCTATCTCTGTAACCCCTCCAGCCCATACACCCCTCCCTATCTCTGTAACCTCCTCTAGCCCCTACACCCCTCCCTATCTCTGTAACCTCCTCCAGCCCCTACACCCCTCCCTATCTCTGTCACCTCTTCCAGTCCCTACACCCCTCCCTATCGCTGTAACCCCTCCATCCCCTACACCCCACCCTATCTCTGTAACCTCCTCCAGCCACTACACCCCTCCCTATCTCTAACCCCCTCCAGCTCCTACGCCCCTCCCTATCTCTGTAACCTCCTCCAGCCCATACACCACTCCCTATCTCTGTAACCTCCACAAGCACCTGCACCCCTCCCTATCTCTGCAACCTCCTCCAGCCCCTGCACTCCTCCCTATCTCTGTAATCTCCTCCAGCCCCTACACCCCTCCCTATCTCTGTCACCTCATCCAGCCCCTACACCCCTCCCTATCTCGATAACTTCCTAAAGCCCCTACACCCCTCCCTATCTCTGTAACCTCCTCCAGCCCCTTCACCTCTCCCTATCTCTGTAATCTCCTCCAGCCCCTACACCTCTCCCTTTCTCTGTAAAATCCTCCAGCCCCTACACCCCTCCCTATCTCTGTAACCCCCTCCAGCTCCTACGCCCCTCCCTATCTCTGTAACCTCCTCCAGCCCCTACACCACTCCCCATCTCCGTAAACTCCTCCAGCCCCTGCACCCCTCCCTATCTCTGTAATCTCCTCCAGCCCCTACACCCCTCCCTATCTCTGTAACCTAATCGTGCCCCTACACCCCACCACATCTCTGTAACCTCTAGCCCCTACACCCCTCCCTATCTCTGTAACCTTCTCCAGGCCCTCCACCCCTCCCTATCTCTGTAATCTCCTCCAGCCCTTACACCCCTCCCTATCTCTGTAACCTCCTCCAGCCCCTATACCTTCCCTATCTCTGTAACCTCCTCCAGCCCCTTCACCCCTCCCTATCTCTGTAACCTCCTCCAGCCCCTACAATCCTCTCTGTCTCTGTAACCGCCTCCAGCCCCTACACGCCTCCCTATCTCTTTAATCACCTCAAGCCCTTTCACTCCTCCCTATCTCTGTAAGACCCTCCAGCCACTACACCCCTCGCTATCTCTATAAGCTCCAGCCCCTGCACCACTCCCTATCTCTGCAACCACCTCCAGTCCCAAAAAACCACACTATCTCTGTAACCTCCTCCTGCCCCTCCACCACTCCCCTTCTCTTTATCTTCCTCCAGCCCCGACACCCCTCTCTATCTCTGTAACCTCCTCCAGCCACTACACCCGTCCCTATCTCTGTAAACGACTCCAGCCCCTACACTCCTCCCTATCTCTGTATCCTCCTCCAGCCCCTACACTCCTCCCTAGCTCTGTAATCTCCACCAACCCTACACCCCTCCCTATCTCTGTAAGACCCTCCAGCCACTACACCCCTCGCTATCTGTATAAGCTCCAGCCCCTGCACCTCTCCCTATCTCTGCAACCACCTCCAGTCCCAAAAAACCTCCCTATCTCTGTAACCTCCTCCAGCCACTACACCCTTCTCTATCTCTGTAACCTCCTCCAGCCCCTACACCCCTCCCTATCTGTAACCTCCTCCAGCCCCTACACCCCTCCCTATCTCTGTAACCCCCTCCAGCCCCTACACCCCTCCCTATCTCTGTAACCTTCTCCAGCCCCTACACCCTCCCTATCTCTGTAACCTCCTCCAGCCCCTACACCCCTCCCTATCTCTGTAATCGCCTCCAGCCCCTACACTCCTCCCTATCTCTGTAACCTCCTCCAGCCGCTACACCCCTCCCTATCTCTGTAACCCCCTCCAGCCCCGACACCCCTCCCTATCTCTGTAACCTCCTCCAGCCCGTACACCCCTCCCTATCTCTGTAACCTCCTCCAGCCCCTACACCCCTCCCTATCTCTGTAACCCCCTCCAACCCCTACACCCCTCCCTATCGCTGTAACCTCCTCCAGCCCCTACACCCCTCCCTATCTCTGTAACCTCCTCCAGTCCCTACACCCCTCCCTACCTCTGTAACCTCCTCCAGCCCCTACACCCCTCCCTATCTCTGTAACCTCCTCCAGCCCCTACACCCCTCCCTATCTCTGTAACCCCCTCCAGCCCCTACACCCCTCCCTATCTCTGTAACCTCCTCCAGTCCCTACACCCCTCCCTACCTCTGTAACCTCCTCCAGCCCCTACACCCCTCCCTATCTCTGTAACCTCCTCCAGCCCCTACACCCCTCCCTACCTCTGTAACCTCCTCCAGCCCCTACACCCCTCCCTATCTCTGTAACCCCCTCCAGCCCCTACACCCCTCCCTATCTCTGTAACCCCCACAAGCCCCTACACCCCCCTGAGATCTCTGCCTTTCTGCCCCCGTGCAGCTCCCCCTGATTGTAATCGCTCCACCATTGGTGGCCGTGCCTTCAACCCAAGCTCTGAAATTCCCTTCGTAATACCTAGTTAAATTAAAATTGTTGGTCTGATTGGCCTCTTTCTCTGCTGTATGTTATGTGCTGTATTTCGGCCAATCGTGTCCACGCCGGCCGACCAAGAGCCACCCATCATAATCCCACTTTCCCGCTCTGGGTCCGTAGCCCTGTAGGTTACGGCACTTCAAGGTGCACTGCCCAATGTGGGGAGGGTTTCTGCCTCTACCACCCTTTCAGGCCGTGAGTTCCACCCCAGACCCCCACCACCCTCTCCCCTCAAATCCCCTCTAAACCTCCCCCCAATTACTTTCAATCCAAGCCTCCTGGCTGTTGACCCCTCTGCCCAGGGAAACAGGTCCGTCCTATCCACTCTATCCAGGCCCCTCATCATTTTATACACCTCAATCAGGTCTCCCCTCAGCCTCCTCTGTTCCAGAGAGAACAACCCCAGCCTATCCAATCTTTCCTCATCGCTAAAATTCTCCAGTCCAGGCAACATCCTGGTAAATCTCCTCTGTACCCTCTCCAGTGCAACATACTGGTAAATCTCCTTTGTACCCTCTCCAGTGCAAAATCCTGGTAAATCTCCTCTGTACCCAGCTCCAGTGCAATATCCTGGTAAATCTTCTCTGTACCGTCTCTAGTGCAACATCCAGGTAAATCTCCTCTATACCCTCTCTCGTTCAACATCCCGATAAATCTCCTCTGTACCCTCTCCAGTGCAACATCCTGGTAAATCTTCTCTGTACCCACTCTAGTGCAACATCCAGGTAAATCTCCTCTGTACCCTCTCCTGTGCAACATCCTGGTAAATCTCCTCTGTACCCTCTCCAGTGCAACATCCTGGTAAATCTCCTCTGCACCCTCTCCAGTGCAACATCCTGGTAAATCTCCTCTGTACCCTCTCTAGTGCAACATCCTGGTAAATCTCCTCTGTACCCTCTCTAGTGCAACATCCTGGTAAATCTCCTCTGTACCCTCTCCAGTGCAACATCCTGGTAAATCTCCTCTGTACACTCTCCAGTGCAACATCCTGGTAAATCTCCTCTGTACCCTCTCCAGTGCAACATCCTGGTAAATCTCCTCTGTACCCTCTCCAGTGCAACATCCTGGTAAATCTCCTCTGTACACTCTCCAGTGCAACATCCTGGTAAATCTCCTCTGCACCCTCTCTAGTGCAACATCCTGATAAATCTCCTCTGTACCCTCTCCAGTGCAACATCCTGGTAAATCTCCTCTGTACACTCTCCAGTGCAACATCCTGGTAAATCTCCTCTGCACCCTCTCTAGTGCAACATCCTGATAAATCTCCTCTGTACCCTCTCCAGTACAACATCCAGGTAAATCTCCTCTGTACCCTCTCTAGTGCAACATCCTGGTAAATCTGCCCTGTACCATCTCCACTGCAACATCCTGGTAAATCCCCTCTACACTCTCTCCAGTGCAACATCCTGGTAAATCTCCTCTGTACCCTCTCCAGTGCAACATCCTTGTAAATCTCCGCTGTAGCCTCTCTAGTGCAACATCCTGGTAAATCGCCTCTGTACCCTCTCTACTGCAACACCCTCCTAAATCTCCTCTGCACCCTCTCCAGTGCAACATGCTGGTAAATCTCCTCTGTACACTCTCCAGTGCATCATCCTGGTAAATCTCCTCTGTACCCTCTCCAGTGCATCATCCTGGTAAATCTCCTCTGTACCCTCTCCAGTGCAACATCCTGGTAAATCTCCTCTGCACCCTCTCCAGTGCAACATCCTGGTAAATCTCCTCTGTACCCTCTCTAGTGCAACATGCTGGTAAATCTCCACTGTACCCTCTCTAGTGCAACATCCAGGTAAATCTCCCCTGTACCCTCTCTAGTGCTACATCCTGTTAAATCTCCTCTGTACCCTCTCTAGTGCAACATCCTGGTCATTCTCCTCTGTACCCTCTCTAGTGCAACATCCTGGTCATTCTCCTCTGTACCCTCTCTAGTGCAACATCCAGGTAAATCTTCACTGTACCCTCTCTACTGCAACATCCTAGTAAATTTCCTCTGTACCCTCTCTAGTGCAACATCCTGGTAAATCTCCTCTGTACCCTCTCTAGTGCAACATCCAGGTAAATCTCCTCTGTACCCTCTCTAGTGCAACATCCTGGTAAATCTCCTCTGTACCCTCTCCAGTGCAACATCCTGGTAAATCTCCTCTGTACCCTCTCTAGTGCAACATCCTGGTAAATCTCCTCTGCACCCTCTCTAGTGCAACATCCTGGTAAATCTCCTCTGTACCCTCTCCAGTGCAACATCCTGATAAATCTCCTCTGTACCCTTTCCAGTGCAACATCCTGGTAAATCTCCTCTGTACCCTCTCCAGTGCAACATCCTGATAAATCTCCTCTGTACCCTATCTAGTGCAACATCCTGGTAAATCTCCTCTGTACCCTCTCTAGTGCAACATCCTGGTAAACCTCCTCTGTACACTCTCTAGTGCAACATCCTGGTAAATCTCCTCTGTACCCTCTCTAGTGCAACATCCTGGTAAATCTCCTCTGTACCCTCTCCAGCGCAACATCCTGGTAAATCTCCTCTGCACCCTCTCTAGTGCAACATACTGTTAAATCTCCTCTGTACCTTTTCCAGTGCAACATTCTGGTAAATCTCCTCTGTACCCTCTCTAGTGCAACATCCTGGAAAATCTCCTCTGTACCCTCTCTAGTGCAACATCCTGGTAAATCTCCCCTGTACCCTCTCTAGTGCAACATCCTGGAAAATCTCCTCTGTACCCTCTCCAGCGCAACATCCTGGTAAATCTCCTCGCCCCCTCTCCAGTGCAACATCCTGGTAAATCTCCGCTGTACCCTCTCCAGTGCAACATCCTGGTAAATCTCCTCTGTACCCTCTCTAGTGCAAACTCCTGGTAAATCTCCTATGTACCCTCTCTAGTGCAACATCCTGGTAAATCTCCTCTGTACCCTCTCTAGTGCAACATCCTGGTAAATCTCCTCTGTACCCTCTCCACTGCAACATCCTGGTAAATCTCCTCTGTACCCTCTCTAGTGCAACATCGTGGTAAATCTCCTCTGTACCCTCTCCAGTGCAACATCCTGGTAAATTTCCTCTGCACCCTCTCCAGCGCAACATCCTGGTAAATCTCCTCTGTACCCTCTCTAGTGCAACATCCTGGTAAATCTCCTCTGTACCCTCTCTAGTGCAACATCCTGGTAAATCTCCTCTGTACCCTCTTTAGTGCAACATCCCGATAAATCTCCTCTGTACCCTCTCCAGTGCAACATCCTGGTAAATCTCCTCTGTACCCTCTCTAGTGCAACATCCTGGTCATTCTCCTCTGTACCCTCTCCAGTGCAACATCCTGGTAAATCTCCTCTGTACCCTCTCCAGTGCAACATCCTGGTAAATCTCCTCTGTACCCTCTCGAGTGCAACATCCTGGTAAATCTCCTCTGCACCCTCTCCAGTGCAACATCCTGGTAAATCTCCTCTGTACCCTCTCTAGTGCAACATCCTGGTAAATCTCCTCTGTACCCTCTCTAGTGCAACATCCTGGTAAATCTCCTCTGCACCCTCTCCAGTGCAACATCCTGGTAAATCTCCTCTGTACCCTCTCGAGTGCAACATCCTGGTAAATCTCCTCTGCACCCTCTCCAGTGCAACATCCTGGTAAATCTCCTCTGTACCCTCTGTAGTGCAACATCCTGGTAAATCTACTCTGTACCCTCTCTAGTGCAACATCCTGGTAAATCTCCTCTGTACCCTCTCGAGTGCAACATCCTGGTAAATCTCCTCTGCACCCTCTCCAGTGCAACATCCTGGTAAATCTCCTCTGTACCCTCTCTAGTTCAACATCATGGTAAATCTCCTCTGTACCCTCTCCAGTGCAACATGCAGGTAAATCTCCTCTGTACCCTCTCTAGTGCAACATCCTGGTAAATCTCCCCTGTACCCTCTCTAGTGCAACATCCTGGTAAATCCCCTCTGTACCCTCTCTAGTGCAACATCCTGGTAAATCCCCTCTGCACCCTCTCTAGTGCAACATACTGGTAAATCTCCTCTGTACCCTCTCCCGTGCAACATCCTAGTAAATCTCCTCTGTACCCTTTCCAGTGCAACATTCTGGTAAATCTCCTCTGTATCCTCTCCAGTGCAACATCCTGGTAAATCTCCTCTGTACCCTCTCTAGTGCAACATCCTGGTAAATCTCCTCTGTACCCTCTCCAGTGCAACATCCTGGTAAATCTCCTCTGTACACTCTCCAGTGCAACATCCTGGTAAATCTGCTCTGCACCCTCTCTAGTGCAACATCCTGGTAAATCTCCTCTGTACCCTCTTCAGTGCAACATCCTGGTAAATCTCCTCTGTACCCTCTCTAGTGCAACATCCTGGTAAATCTCCTCTGCACCCTCTCTAGTGCAACATCCTGGTCATTCTCCGCTGTAATCTCTCCAGTGCAACATCCTGGTAAATCTCCTCTGTACCCTCTCCAGTGTAACATCTTGGTAAATCTCCTCTGTACCCTCTCCAGTGCAGCATCCTGGTAAATCTCCTCTGTACCCTCTCCAGTGCAACATCCCGATAAATCTCCTCTGTACCCTCTCCAGTGCAACATCCTGGTAAATCTCCTCTGTACCCTCTCTAGTGCAACATCCTGGTCATTCTCCTCTGTACCCTCTCCAGTGCAACATCCTGGTAAATCTGCTCTGTACCCTCTCCAGTGTAACATCCTGGTAAATCTCCTCTGTATTCTCTCCAGTGCAGCATCCTGGTAAATCTCCTCTGTATCCTCTCCAGTGACAACATCCTGGTAAATCTCCTCTGTACCCTCTCTAGTGCAACATCCTGGTAAATCTCCTCTGTACCCTCTCTAGTGCCACATCCTGGTAAATCTCCTCTGTACCCTCTCTAGTGCAACATCCTGGTAAATCTCCTCTGTACCCTCGCTAGTGCAACATCCTGGTAAATCCCCTCTGCACCCTCTCTAGTGCAACATACTGGTAAATCTCCTCTGTACCCTCTCCCGTGCAACATCCTAGTAAATCTCCTCTGTACCCTTTCCAGTGCAACATTCTGGTAAATCTCCTCTGTATCCTCTCCAGTGCAACATCCTGGTAAATGTCCTCTGTACCCTCTCTAGTGCAACATCCTGGTAAATCTCCTCTGTACCCTCTCCAGTGCAACATCCTGGTAAATCTCCTCTGTACACTCTCCAGTGCAACATCCTGGTAAATCTGCTCTGCACCCTCTCTAGTGCAACATCCTGGTAAATCTCCTCTGTACCCTCTTCAGTGCAACATCCTGGTAAATCTCCTCTGTACCCTCTCTAGTGCAACATCCTGGTAAATCTCCTCTGCACCCTCTCTAGTGCAACATCCTGGTTATTCTCCTCTGTAACCTCTCCAGTGCAACATCCTGGTAAATCTCCTCTGTACCCTCTCCAGTGTAACATCTTGGTAAATCTCCTCTGTACCCTCTCCAGTGCAGCATCCTGGTAAATCTCCTCTGTACCCTCTCCAGTGCAACATCCCGATAAATCTCCTCTGTACCCTCTCCAGTGCAACATCCTGGTAAATCTCCTCTGTACCCTCTCTAGTGCAACATCCTGGTCATTCTCCTCTGTACCCTCTCCAGTGCAACATCCTGGTAAATCTCCTCTGTACCCTCTCCAGTGTAACATCCTGGTAAATCTCCTCTGTATTCTCTCCAGCACAGCATCCTGGTAAATCTCCTCTGTATCCTCTCCAGTGCAACATCCTGGTAAATCTCCTCTGTACCCTCTCTAGTGCAACATCCTGGTAAATCTCCTCTGTACCCTCTCTAGTGCCACATCCTGGTAAATCTCCTCTGTACCCTCTCTAGTGCAACATCCTGGTAAATCTCCTCTGTACCCTCTCTAGTGCAACATCCTGGTAAATCTCCTCTGTACCCTCTCCAGTGTAACATCCTGGTAAATCTCCTCTGTACCCTCTCCATTGCAACATCCTGGTAAATCTCCTCTGTACCCTCTCTAGTGCAACATTCTGGTAAATCTCCTCTGTACCCTCTCTAGTTCAACATCCTGGTAAATCTCCTCTATACCCTCTCTAGTGCAACATCCCAATAAATCTCCTCTGTACCCTCTCCAGTGCAACATCCTGATAAATCTCCTCTGTACCCTCTCTAGTGCAACATCCTGATAAATCTCCTCTGTACCCTCTCTAGTGCAACATCCTGGTCATTCTCCTCTGTACCCTCTCCAGTGCAACATCTTGGTAAATCTTCTCTGTACCCTCTCTAGTGCAACACCCAGGTAAATCTCCTCTGTACCGTCTCTAGTGCAACATCCTGGTAAATCTCGTCTGTACCCTCTCCACTGCAACATCCTGGTAAATCCCCTCTGTACTCTCTCCAGTGCAACATCCTGGTAAATCTCCTCTGTACCCTCTCCAGTGCAACATCCTGGTAAATCTCCTCGGTACCCTCTCTAGTGCAACATCCTGTTAAATCTCCTCTGTACCCTCTCCAGTGCAAAATCCTGGTAAATCTCCTCTGTACCCTCTCCAGTGCAACATCCTGGTAAATCTCCTCTGTACCCTCTCTCGTGCAACATCCTGGTAAATCTCCTCTGTACCCTCTCTAGTGCAACATCCTGGTAAATCTCCTCTGTACCCTCTCCAGTGCAACATCCTGGTAAATCTCCTCTGTACCCTCTCCAGTGCAACATCCTGTTAAATCTCCTCTGTACCCTCTCCAGTGCAACATCCTGGTAAATCTCCTCTGTACCCCCTCTAGTGCAACATCCTGGTAAATCTCCTCTGCTCTCTCTCTAGTGCAACATCCTGGCAAATCTCGTCTGTACCCTCTCCACTGCAACATCCTGGTAAATCTCCTCTGTACCCTCTCCAGTGCATCATCCTGGTAAATCTCCTCTGTACCCTCTCTAGTGTAACATCCTGGTAAATCTCCTCTGTACCCTCTCTCGTGCAACATCCTGGTAAATCTCCTCTGTACCCTCTCTAGTGTAACATCCTGGTAAATCTCCTCTGTACCCTCTCTCGTGCAACATCCTGGTAAATCTCCTCCTTACCCTCTCTAGGGCAACATCCTGGTAAATCTCCTCTGTACCCTCTCTCGTTCAACATCATGGTAAATCTCCTCTGTCCCCTCTCCAGTGCAACATGCAGGTAAATCTCCTCTGTACGCTCTCTAGTGCAACATCCTGGTAAATCTCCCCTGTACCCTCTCTAGTGCAACATCCTGGTAAATCCCCTCTGTACCCTCTCCAGTGCACCATCCTGGTAAATCTCCTCTGTACCCTCTCTAGTGCAACATCCTGGTAAATCTCCTCTGTACCCTTTCCAGTGCAACATTCTGGTAAATCTCCTCTGTACCCTCTCCAGTGCAACATCCTGGTAAATCTCCTCTGTACCCTCTCTGGTGCAACATCCTTGTAAATCTCCTCTGTACCCTCTTCAGTGCAACATCCTGGTAAATCTCCTCTGTCCCCTCTCCAGTGCAACATGCAGGTAAATCTCCCCTGTACCCTCTCTAGTGCAACATCCTGGTAAATCCCCTCTGTACCCTCTCCAGTGCAACATCCTGGTAAATCTCCTCGGTACCCTCTCTAGTGCAACATCCTGTTAAATCTCCTCTGTACCCTCTCCAGTGCAAAATCCTGGTAAATCTCCTCTGTACCCTCTCCAGTGCAACATCCTGGTAAATCTCCTCTGTACCCTCTCTCGTGCAACATCCTGGTAAATCTCCTCTGTACCCTCTCTAGTGCAACATCCTGGTAAATCTCCTCTGTACCCTCTCCAGTGCAACATCCTGGTAAATCTCCTCTGTACCCTCTCCAGTGCAACATCCTGTTAAATCTCCTCTGTACCCTCTCCAGTGCAACATCCTGGTAAATCTCCTCTGTACCCCCTCTAGTGCAACATCCTGGTAAATCTCCTCTGCTCTCTCTCTAGTGCAACATCCTGGCAAATCTCGTCTGTACCCTCTCCACTGCAACATCCTGGTAAATCTCCTCTGTACCCTCTCCAGTGCATCATCCTGGTAAATCTCCTCTGTACCCTCTCTAGTGTAACATCCTGGTAAATCTCCTCTGTACCCTCTCTCGTGCAACATCCTGGTAAATCTCCTCTGTACCCTCTCTAGTGTAACATCCTGGTAAATCTCCTCTGTACCCTCTCTCGTGCAACATCCTGGTAAATCTCCTCCTTACCCTCTCTAGGGCAACATCCTGGTAAATCTCCTCTGTACCCTCTCTCGTTCAACATCATGGTAAATCTCCTCTGTCCCCTCTCCAGTGCAACATGCAGGTAAATCTCCTCTGTACGCTCTCTAGTGCAACATCCTGGTAAATCTCCCCTGTACCCTCTCTAGTGCAACATCCTGGTAAATCCCCTCTGTACCCTCTCCAGTGCACCATCCTGGTAAATCTCCTCTGTACCCTCTCTAGTGCAACATCCTGTTAAATCTCCTCTGTACCCTTTCCAGTGCAACATTCTGGTAAATCTCCTCTGTACCCTCTCCAGTGCAACATCCTGGTAAATCTCCTCTGTACCCTCTCTGGTGCAACATCCTTGTAAATCTCCTCTGTACCCTCTTCAGTGCAACATCCTGGTAAATCTCCTCTGTACCCCCTCTAGTGCAACATCCTGGTAAATCTCCTCTGTTCCCTCTCTAGTGCAACATCCTGATAAATCTCCTCTGTACCCTCTCCAGTGCAACATCCAGGTAAATCTCCTCTGTACCCTCTCTAGTGCAACATCCTGGTCATTCTCCTCTGTACCCTCTCCAGTGCAACATCCTGGTAAATCTCCTCTGTACCCTCTCCAGTGTAACATCCTGGTAAATCTCCTCTGTATTCTCTCCAGCGCAGCATCCTGGTAAATCTCCTCTGTATCCTCTCCAGTGCAACATCCTGGTAAATCTCCTCTGTACCCTCTCTAGTGCAACATCCTGGTAAATCTCCTCTGTACCCTTTCTAGTGCCACATCCTGGTAAATCTCCTCTGCACCCTCTCTAGTGCAACATCCTGGTAAATCTCCTCTGTACCCTCTCTAGTGCAACATCCTGGTAAATCTCCTCTGTACCCTCTCCAGTGTAACATCCTGGTAAATCTCCTCTGTACCCTCTCCATTGCAACATCCTGGTAAATCTCCTCTGTACCCTCTCTAGTGCAACATTCTGGTAAATCTCCTCTGTACCCTCTCTAGTTCAACATCCTGGTAAATCTCCTCTATACCCTCTCTAGTGCAACATCCCAATAAATCTCCTCTGTACCCTCTCCAGTGCAACATCCTGATAAATCTCCTCTGTACCCTCTCTAGTGCAACATCCTGATAAATCTCCTCTGTACCCTCTCTAGTGCAACATCCTGGTCATTCTCCTCTGTACCCTCTCCAGTGCAACATCTTGGTAAATCTTCTCTGTACCCTCTCTAGTGCAACACCCAGGTAAATCTCCTCTGTACCGTCTCTAGTGCAACATCCTGGTAAATCTCGTCTGTACCCTCTCCACTGCAACATCCTGGTAAATCCCCTCTGTACTCTCTCCAGTGCAACATCCTGGTAAATCTCCTCTGTACCCTCTCCAGTGCAACATCCTGGTAAATCTCCTCGGTACCCTCTCTAGTGCAACATCCTGTTAAATCTCCTCTGTACCCTCTCCAGTGCAAAATCCTGGTAAATCTCCTCTGTACCCTCTCCAGTGCAACATCCTGGTAAATCTCCTCTGTACCCTCTCTAGTGCAACATCCTGGTAAATCTCCTCTGTACCCTCTCTAGTGCAACATCCTGGTAAATCTCCTCTGTACCCTCTCCAGTGCAACATCCTGGTAAATCTCCTCTGTACCCTCTCTAGTGCAACATCCTGTTAAATCTCCTCTGTACCCTCTCCAGTGCAACATCCTGGTAAATCTTCTCTGTACCCCCTCTAGTGCAACATCCTGGTAAATCTCCTCTGCTCTCTCTCTAGTGCAACATCCTGGCAAATCTCGTCTGTACCCTCTCCACTGCAACATCCTGGTAAATCTCCTCTGTACCCTCTCCAGTGCATCATCCTGGTAAATCTCCTCTGTACCCTCTCTAGTGTAACATCCTGGTAAATCTCCTCTGTACCCTCTCTAGTGCAACATCCTGGTAAATCTCCTCTGTACCCTCTCTAGTGTAACATCCTGGTAAATCTCCTCCTTACCCTCTCTAGGGCAACATCCTGGTAAATCTCCTCTGTACCCTCTCTCGTTCAACATCATGGTAAATCTCCTCTGTACCCTCTCCAGTGCAACATCCTGGTAAATCTCCTCTGTACCCTCTCTGGTGCAACATCCTTGTAAATCTCCTCTGTACCCTCTTCAGTGCAACATCCTGGTAAATCTCCTCTGTACCCCCTCTAGTGCAACATCCTGGTAAATCTCCTCTGTTCCCTCTCTAGTGCAACATCCTGATAAATCTCCTCTGTACCCTCTCCAGTGCAACATCCAGGTAAATCTCCTCTGTACCCTCTCTAGTGCAACATCCTGGTAAATCTACTCTGTACCATCTCCAGTGCAACATCCTGGTAAATCCCCTCTGCACTCTCTCCAGGGCAACATCCTGGTAAATCTCCTCTGTACCCTCTCCAGTGCAACATCCTGGTAAATCTCCTATGTACCCTCTCTAGTGCAACATCCTGGTAAATCTCCTCTGTACCCTCTCGAGTACAGCATCCTGGTAAATCTTCTCTGTACCCTATCTAGTGCAACATCCTGGTAAATCTCCTCTGTACCCTCTCTCGTGCAACATCCTGGTAAATCTCCTCTGTACCCTCTCTACTGCAACACCCTGATAAATCTCCTCTGCACCTTCTCCAGTGCAATATGCTGGTAAATCTCCTCTGTACACACTCCAGTGCATCATCCTGGTAAATCTCCTCTGTACCCTCTCCAGTGCATCATCCTGGTAAATCTCCTCTGTACCCTCTCCAGTGCAACATCCTGGTAAATCTCCTCTGCACCCTCTCCAGTGCAACATCCTGGTAAATCTCCTCTGTACCCTCTCTAGTGCAACATCCTATTAATTCTCCCCTGTACCCTCTCTAGTGCAACATCCTGGTAAATCTCCTGTGTACCCTCTCTAGTGCAACATCCTGGTAAATCTCCTGTGTACCCTCTCTAGTGCAACATCCTGGTAAATCTCCTCTGTACCCTCTCTAGTGCAACATCCTAGTAAATCTCCTCTGTACCCTCTCTAGTGCAACATCCTGGTAAATCTCCCCTGTACCCTCTCTCGTGCAACATCCTGGTAAATCCCCACTGTACCCTCTCTAGTGCAAGATCCTGGTGAATCCCCTCTGCACCCTCTCTAGTGCAACATCCTGGTAAATCTCCTCTGTATCCTCTCTATTGCAACATCCTGGCAAATCTCCTCTGTACCCTCTCTAGTGCAACATCCAGGTAAATCTCCTCTGTACCCTCTCTAGTGCAACATCCTGGTAAATCTCCTCTGTACCCTCTCCAGTGCAACATCCTGGTAAATCTCCTCTGTACCCTCTCTAGTGCAATATCCTGGTAAATCTCCTCTATACCATCTCTCGTTCAACATCCTAGTAAATCTCCTCTGTACCCTCTCTAGTGCAACATCCTGGTAAATCTCCCCTGTACCCTCTCTCGTGCAACATCCTGGTAAATCCCCACTGTACCCTCTCTAGTGCAAGATCCTGGTGAATCCCCTCTGCACCCTCTCTAGTGCAACATCCTGGTAAATCTCCTCTGTAGCCTCTCTATTGCAACATCCTGGCAAATCTCCTCTGTACCCTCTCTAGTGCAACATCCAGGTAAATCTCCTCTGTACCCTCTCTAGTGCAACATCCTGGTAAATCTCCTCTGTACCCTCTCCAGTGCAACATCCTGGTAAATCTCCTCTGTACCCTCTCTAGTGCAACATCCTGGTAAATCTCCTCTGTACCCTCTCCATTGCAACATCCTGTTAAATCTCCTCTGTACCCTCTCTAGTTCAACATCCTGGTAAATCTCCTCTATACCCTCTCTAGTGCAACATCCCAATAAATCTCCTCTGTACCCTCTCCAGTGCAACATCCTGATAAATCTCCTCTGTACCCTCTCTAGTGCAACATCCTGATAAATCTCCTCTGTACCCTCTCTAGTGCAACATCCTGGTCATTCTCCTCTGTACCCTCTCCAGTGCAACATCTTGGTAAATCTTCTCTGTACCCTCTCTAGTGCAACATCCAGGTAAATCTCCTCTGTACCCTCTCTAGTGCAACATCCTGGTAAATCTCCTCTGTACCCTCTCCAGTGCAACATCCTGGTAAATCTCCTCTGTACCCTCTCCAGTGCAACATCCTGGTAAATCTCCTCTGTACCCTCTCCAGTGCAACATCCTGGTAAATCTCCTCTGTACCCTCTCCAGTGCAACATCCTGATAAATCTCCTCTGTACCCTCTCTAGTGCAACATCCTGATAAATCTCCTCTGTACCCTCTCTAGTGCAACATCCTGGTCATTCTCCTCTGTACCCTCTCCAGTGCAACATCTTGGTAAATCTTCTCTGTACCCTCTCTAGTGCAACATCCAGGTAAATCTCCTCTGTACCCTCTCTAGTGCAACATCCTGGTAAATCTCCTCTGTACCCTCTCCAGTGCAACATCCTGGTAAATCTCCTCTGCACTCTCTCTAGTGCAACATCCTGGTAAATCTCGTCTGTACCCTCTCCACTGCAACATCCTGGTAAATCCCCTCTGTACTCTCTCCAGTGCAACATCCTGGTAAATCTCCTCTGTACCCTCTCCAGTGCAACATCCTGGTAAATCTCCTCGGTACCCTCTCTAGTGCAACATCCTGTTAAATCTCCTCTGTACCCTCTCCAGTGCAAAATCCTGGTAAATCTCCTCTGTACCCTCTCTAGTGCAACATCCTGGTAAATCTCCTCTGTACCCTCTCCAGTGCAACATCCTGGTAAATCTCCTCTGTACCCCCTCTAGTGCAACATCCTGTAAATCTCCTCTGCTCTCTCTCTAGTGCAACATCCTGGTAAATCTCCTCGGTACCGTCTCTAGTGCAACATCCTGGTAAATCTCCTCTGGACCCTCTCCACTGCAACATCCTGGTAAATCTCCTCTGCACTCTCTCTAGTGCAACATCCTGGTAAATCTCCTCTGTACCCTCTCTAGTGCAACATCCTGGTAAATCTCCTCTGTACCCTCTCTAGTGTAACATCCTGGTAAATCTCCTCTGTACCCTCTCCAGTGCAACATCCTGGTAAATCTCCTCTGTACCCTCTCTAGTGCAATATCCTGGTAAATCTCCTCTATACCCTCTCTCGTTCAACATCCCGATAAATCTCCTCTGTACCCTCTCCAGTGCAACATCCTGGTAAATCTTCTCTGTACCCACTCTAGTGCAACATCCAGGTAAATCTCCTCTGTACCCTCTCCTGTGCAACATCCTGGTAAATCTCCTCTGTACCCTCTCTAGTGCAACATCCTGGTAAATCTCCTCTGTACCCTCTCCAGTGCAACATCCTGGTAAATCTCCTCTGTACCCTCTCTAGTGCAACATCCTGGTAAATCTCCTCTGCACTCTCTCCAGTGCAACATCCTGGTAAATCTCCTCTGTACCCTCTCCAGTGCAGCATCCTGGTAAATCTCCTCTGTACCCTCTCTAGTGCAACTTCCTGGTAAATCTCCTCTGTACCCTCTCTCGTGCAACTTCCTGGTAAATCTCCTCTGTACCCTCTCTAGTGCAACATCCTGGTAAATCTCCCCTGTACCCTCTCCAGTGCAACATCCTGGTAAATCTCCTCTGTACCCTCTCTCGTGCAACTTCCTGGTAAATCTCCTCTGTACCCTCTCTAGTGCAACATCCTGGTAAATCTCCTCTGTACCCTCTCCAGTGCAACATCCTGGTAAATCTCCTCTGTACCCGCTCTAGTGTAACATCCTGGTGAATCTCCTCCTTACCCTCTCTAGTGCAACATCCTGGTAAATCTCCTCTGTACCCTCTCTGGTCCAACATCCTGGTAAATCTCCTCTGTACCCTCTCCAGTGCAACATCCTGGTAAATCTCCTCTGTACCCTCTCCAGTGCAACATCCTGGTAAATCTCCTCTCTACCATCTCTAGTGCAACATCCTGGTAAATCTCCTCTGTACCCTCTCCAGTGCAACATCCTGGTAAATCTCCTCTGTACCCTCTCTAGTGCAACATCCTGGTAAATCTCCTCTGCACTCTCTCTCGTGCAACATCCTGGTAAATCTCCTCTGTACCCTCTGCACTGCAACATCCTGGTAAATCCCCTCTGCACTCTCTCCAGTGCAACATCCTGGTAAATCTCCTCTGTACCCTCTCCAGTGCAACATCCTGGTAAATCTCCTCTGTACCCGCTCTAGTGCAACATCCTGGTAAATCTTCTCTGCACCCTCTCCAGTGCAACATCCTGGTAAATCTCCTCTGTAGCCTCTCTCGTGCAACATCCTGGTAAATCTCCTCTGTCCCCTTTCCAGTGCAACATCCTGGTAAATCTCCTCTGTACCCTCTCCAGTGCAACATCCTGGTAAATCTCCTCTGTACCCTCTCTAGTGCAACATCCTGGTAAATCTCCTCTGTACCCTCTCCAGTGCAACATCCTGGTAAATCTCCTCTGTACCCTCTCTAGTGCAACATCCTGGTAAATCTCCTCTGTACCCTCTCCAGTGCAACATCCTGGTAAATCTCCTCTGTACCTTCTCCAGTGTAACATCCTGGTTAATCTCCTCTGTACCCTCTCCAGTGCAGCATCCTGGTAAATCTCCTCTGTACCCTCTCCAGTGCAACATCCTGGTACATCTCCTCTGCACCCTCTCCAGTGCAACATCCTGGTAAATCTCCTCTGTACCCACTCTACTGCAACATCCTGGTAAATCTCCTCTATACCCTCTCTAGTGCAACATCCCGATAAATCTCCTCTGTACCCTCTCCAGTGCAACATCCTGGTAAATCTCCTCTGTACCCTCTCTAGTGCAACATCCTGGTCATTCTCCTCTGTACCCTCTCCAGTGCAACATCCTGGTAAATCTTCTCTGTACCGTCTCTAGTGCAACATCCAGGTAAATCTCCTCTGTACCCTCTCTAGTGCAACATCCTGGTAAATCTCCTCTGTACCCTCTCTAGTGCAACATCCTGGTAAATCTCCTCTGCACGCTCTCTAGTGCAACATCCTGGTAAATCCCCTCTGTACCCTCTCCAGTGCAACATCCTGGTAAATCTCCTCTGTACCCTCTCCAGTGCAATCACATCCTTCCTGTAATGCGGTGACCAGAACTGCCCGCAGTACTCCAGCTGTTGCCTAACCAGTGTTTTATACAGTTCAAGCATAACCCTCCCTGCTCTTGTATTCTATGCCTCGGCCAATAAAGGCAAGTATCCCGTACGCCTTCTTAACCACCTTATCCACCTGGCCTGCTACCTTCAGGGATCTGTGGACCTGCTCTCCAAGGTCCCTGTGTTCCTCTGCACTTCTCAGTGTCCGACCATTTAATGTGTCTTCCCTCGCCTTGTTAGCTCTCCCCAGATGCATTACCTCACACTTCCCCGTAATTAAACTGTATTTGCCGCTGCACTGCCCACCTGACCAGTTCAGTCCTTCATTTTCGGTGGAGTCCCCTCTTGTGAAGTCCGTGTCTTCATCAACCTCTCTTCACACTTACAGACTCTCCTGTGCCGCCCGCAGCAGAGGAGGTTGTGGCAGAAAGGACACCAGGTACGCGGCCTCTCTTATCTGATTCACTTCAGTATAACTCCCACAGTGTGTCAGTGTGTATCTGTTTCGCTGGTGTGGGACTGAGCCGACCACATCATCCTCATCGTAGGCAGTCCCTCGGAATCGACGAAGGCTTGCCTCCACTCTAACAGTGAGTCCTCAGGTGGCTTAACCGTCCAATACGGGAACCACAGACCCTGTCACAGGTGGGACAGACAGTGGTTGAGGGAAGGGGAGGGTGGGACTGGTTTGCCGCACGCTCCTTCCGCTGCCTGCGCTTGGTCTCTGCACGCTCTCGGCGACGAGACTCGAGGTGCTCAGCGCCCTCCCGGATGCACTTCCTCCACTTAGGGCGGACTGGTCTTTGGGCCCAGGGACTCCCAGGTGTCGGTGGGGATGTTGCACTTTATCAGGGAGTGGTGTCCCTTGTAACGTTTCCTCTGCCCACCTGGGGCTCACTTGCCGTGAAGGAGTTCCGAGTAGAGCGCTTGCTTTGGGGAGTCTCGTGTCGGGGGCGCGCGGACAATGTGGCCCTGCCCAGCGGAGCTGGTCGAGTGTGGTCAGTGCTTCGATGCTGGGGATGTTGGCCTGGTCGAGGACGCTAACGTTGGTGCGTCTGTCCTCCCGGGGGATTTGTAGGATCTTGCGGAGACATCGTTGGTGGTATTTCTCCAGCGACTTGAGGTGTCTACTGTACACGGTCCATGTCTCTGGGCCATACAGGAGGGCGGGTATCACTACAGCCCTGTAGACCATGAGCTGGGGGTGAGGTACCTACTGTACATGGTCCATGTCTCTGGGCCATACAGGAGGGTGGGTATCACTACAGCCCTGTAGACCATGAGCTGGGGGTGAGATACCTATTGTACATGGTCCATGTCTCTGGGCCATACAGGAGGGTGGGTATCACTACAGCCCTGTAGACCATGAGCTGGGGGTGAGATACCTACTGTACATGGTCCATGTCTCTGAGTCATACAGGAGGGTGGGTATCACTACAGCCCTGTAGACCATGAGCTGGGGGTGAGATACCTAGTGTACATGGTCCATGTCTCTGGGCCATACAGGAGGGCGGATATCACTACAGCCCTGTAGACCATGAGCTGGGGGTGAGGTACCTACTGTACATGGTCCATGTCTCTGAGCTATACAGGAGGGCGGGTATCACTACAGCCCTGTAGACCATGAGCTGGGGGTGAGATACCTACTGTACACGGTCCGTGGCTCTGAGTCATACAGGAGGGCGGGTATCACTACAGCCCTGTAGACCATGAGCTGGGGGTGAGATACCTACTGTACATGGTCCATGTCTCTGAGCCATACAGGAGGGCGGGTATCACTACAGCCCTGTAGACCATGAGCTGGGGGTGAGATACCTGCTGTACATGGTCCATGTCTCTGAGTCATACAGGGGGGCGGGTATCACTACAGCCCTGTAGACCATGAGCTGGGGGTGAGATACCTACTGTACATGGTCCATGTCTCTGAGCCATACAGGAGGGTGGGTATCACTACAGCCCTGTAGACCATGAGCTGGGGGTGAGATACCTACTGTACATGGTCCGTGTCTCTGAGCCATACAGGAGGGTGGGTATTACTACAGCCCTGTAGACCATGAGCTGGGGGTGAGATACCTAGTGTACATGGTCCATGTCTCTGGGCCATACAGGAGGGCGGATATCACTACAGCCCTGTAGACCATGAGCTGGGGGTGAGGTACCTACTGTACATGGTCCATGTCTCTGAGCTATACAGGAGGGCGGGTATCACTACAGCCCTGTAGACCATGAGCTGGGGGTGAGATACCTACTGTACATGGTCCGTGTCTCTGAGCCATACAGGAGGGTGGGTATTACTACAGCCCTGTAGACCATGAGCTGGGGGTGAGATACCTACTGTACACGGTCCGTGGCTCTGAGTCATACAGGAGGGCGGGTATCACTACAGCCCTGTAGACCATGAGCTGGGGGTGAGATACCTACTGTACATGGTCCATGTCTCTGAGCCATACAGGAGGGCGGGTATCACTACAGCCCTGTAGACCATGAGCTGGGGGTGAGATACCTGCTGTACATGGTCCATGTCTCTGAGTCATACAGGGGGGCGGGTATCACTACAGCCCTGTAGACCATGAGCTGGGGGTGAGATACCTACTGTACATGGTCCATGTCTCTGAGCCATACAGGAGGGTGGGTATCACTACAGCCCTGTAGACCATGAGCTGGGGGTGAGATACCTACTGTACATGGTCCATGTCTCTGGGCCATACAGGAGGGTGGGTATCACTACAGCCCTGTAGACCATGAGCTGGGGGTGAGATACCTACTGTACACGGTCCATGTCTCTGGGCCATACAGGAGGGTGGGTATCACTACAGCCCTGTAGACCATGAGCTTGGGGTGAGGTACCTACTGTACATGGTCCGTGTCTCTGGGCCATACAGGAGGGCGGGTATCACTACAGACCGGTAGACCCACACACACACACAAATCAGGAAAGGTCCAGGCTCCAACTCTGGCCCATGCTGAGTTAGCCTGATCTCATTCCGTGTATAGAGTCGATAATTTGCAAAAAGCCCCTGGTAACCAAGGCTTCTTCGTCCAGCCGAGCTGGAGGAGAGTGACACTGAGCCAGAATCAATGTGACCGCAACTCATCATACGAGCTGCATTAGAGGTAGAGAGCGAGTGAGAAAGGGACAGAGAGAGAGAGAGAGAGACAGACAGAGAGAGAGAGAGACAGGGACCGAGACCGCGAGAGAGACAGAGAGAGACAGAGAGAGAGAGAGAGACAGAGAGAGAGCGAGAGAGACACAGACAGGGAGACAGAGACACCGAGAGAGAGAGAGACAGTCTGAGAGTCAGAGAGGGGGACAGAGAGAGGGACAGAGAGAGAGAGAGAGAGAGAGAGACAGCGAGAGAGAGAGAGAGACAGAGAGAGAGAGACAGCGAGAGAGAGAGAGAGCGAGAGATAGCGAGAGAGAGAGAGAGCGAGAGATAGAGAGAGAGAGAGAGAGACAGAGAGAGAGAGACAGCGAGAGAGAGAGAGGGAGAGAGAGACAGAGAGAGAGAGAGAGACAGCGAGAGAGAGAGAGGGAGAGAGAGACAGAGAGAGAGAGAGACAGCGAG
This sequence comes from Pristiophorus japonicus, assembly GCF_044704955.1. Lineage (NCBI taxonomy): Eukaryota > Metazoa > Chordata > Chondrichthyes > Pristiophoridae > Pristiophorus > Pristiophorus japonicus. The sequence goes on from NW_027254312.1 coordinate 277,168, forward strand.
AGAGAGAGACAGCGAGAGAGAGAGAGGGAGAGAGAGACAGAGAGAGAGAGAGACAGCGAGAGAGAGAGAGGGAGAGAGAGACAGCGAGAGAGAGAGAGGGAGAGAGAGACAGCGAGAGAGAGAGAGGGAGAGAGAGACAGAGAGAGAGAGAGACAGAGAGAGAGAGACAGACTGCCCACATTTTTAGCACATTTTGCTGTTGATGAATGAATGTGGTGAAATCTGTTGATGTCCCCACAGAAGGAAAGGCCACAGGTTGGCCCCCTTTGGGCGGTGGATGGACCGTGCCGAGCCCCTCCTCCAATGACGGTGATTCTGCGCCCAGCCCCGGGTCTGCGGGGCAGGCAGGGAGTGGGTTGATGGAAGAGGTAGCTTCTCAGGTGGACCCCAGCGGCCAGAGAAATGAGGCGAGTCCATCGCTCGAAGAAGGAGGCTTTCAAACGTTGCCAGTGGACCAGAGATATCAGCGGAGCCCATCGATGGCGGAGGAAGGTGCTCGGAGGGTATCGGCGGATTGGGGGTACGGGAGCAGCCCATCGATTGAGGTCAGAGTGTATCAGAATTTCCCGGCGCGCCAGGGATACAGCCGGAGTCCCTCGACAGAGAACCAGGGCTCAACAGATAAGCCGGCAGCTGATGGTCCCAACAATGATCAACACAGACAGGTCCTGAATGAACTGCGCACCAGAATGGCCGGAATTAACGCAGGTAAGATGATATCCTGCTGCCTGCTCTTGTCACTGAGACAACACAGCAACCTGCAATTACACAGCGCCTTTAAGGTCTCAAGATGCTTCACAGGAGGATTTTGGGATCAAAGATTTGACCCCGAGCCACTTAAGGAGAAATCAGGGCAGGTGACCAAAAGCTGGATCAAAGAGGTCGGTCTTAAGGAGCGTCTCGAAGGAGGAGAGAGAGGTCGAGAGGCGGAGAGGTTCAGCGAGGGAGTTCCAGAGCTTGGGGCCCAGGCAACAGAAGGCACGGCCACCGATGGTGGAGCGATTATAATCAGGGATGGTCAGGAGGGCAGAATTAGAGGAGTGCAGATAGCTCGAGGGGCTGAAGGAGCTAACAGAGATAGGGAGGGGTGTAGGGGCTGGAGGAGGTTACAGAGATAGGGAATGGGTGTAGGGGCTGGAGGAGGTTACAGAGATAGGGAGGGGTGTAGGGGCTGGAGGAGCTAACAGAGATAGGGAGGGGTGTAGGGGCTGGAGGAGGTTACAGAGATAGGGAGGGGTGTGGGGACTGGAGGAGGTTACAGAGATAGGGAGCGGTGTAGGGACTGGAGGAGGTTACAGAGATAGGGAGGGGTGTAGGGGCTGGAGGAGGTTACAGAGATAGGGAGGGGTGTAGGGACTGGAGGAGGTTACAGAGATAGGGAGGGGTGTAGGGGCTGGAGGAGGTTACAGAGATAGGGAGGGGTGTAGGGGCTGAAGGAGCTAACAGAGATAGGGAGGGGTGTGGGGACTGGAGGAGGTTACAGAGATAGGGAGGGGTGTAGGGACTGGAGGAGGTTACAGAGATAGGGAGGGGTGTAGGGGCTGGAGGAGGTTACAGAGATAGGGAGGGGTGTAGGGGCTGTAGGAGGTTACAGAGATAGGGAGGGGTGTAGGGGCTGGAGGAGGTTACAGAGATAGGGAGGGGTGTAAGGGCTGGAGGAGGTTACAGAGATAGGGAGTGGTGTACGGGCTGGAGGAGGTTACAGAGATAGGGAGGGATGTAGGGCTGAAGGAGCTAACTGAGATAGTGAGGGGTGTGGGGACTGGAGGAGGTTACAGAGATAGGGAGGGGTGTAGGGACTGGAGGAGGTTACAGAGATAGGGAGGGGTGTAGGGGCTGGAGGAGGTTACAGAGATAGGGAGGGGTGTAGGGGCTGTAGGAGGTTACAGAGATAGGGAGGGGTGTAGGGGCTGGAGGAGGTTACAGAGATAGGGAGGGGTGTAAGGGCTGGAGGAGGTTACAGAGATAGGGAGGGGTGTACGGGCTGGAGGAGGTTACAGAGATAGGGAGGGATGTAGGGCTGAAGGAGCTAACTGAGATAGTGAGGGGTGTAGGGGCTGGAGGAGGTTACAGAGATAGGGAGGGGTGTAGGGGCTGAAGGAAGTTACAGAGACAGGGAGGGGTGTAGGGGCTGGAGGAGGTTACAGAGATAGGGAGGGGTGTACGGGCTGCAGGTTACAGAGATAGGGAGGGATGTAGAGGCTGGAGGAGGTTACTGAGATAGGGAGGGGTGTAGAGGCTGGAGGAGGTTACAGAGATAGAGAGGGATGCAGGGGCTGGAGGTGGTTACAGGGATAGGGAGGGGTGTAGGGGCTGGAGGAGGTTACAGAGATAGGGACGGGTGTAGGGGCTGGAGGAGGTTACAGAGATAGGGAGGGGTGTAGAGGCTGGAGGAGGTTACAGAGATAGGGAGGGGTGTAGGGGCTGGAGGAGTTTACAGAGATAGGGAGGAGTGTAGGGGCTGGAGGACATTACAGAGATAGGGTGGAGGCGAGGGGCCATGGAGGGATTTGTAAACAAAGCTGAGAATTTTGAAATTGAAGCGTTGCTTAACCGGGAGCCAATGTATTTCAGCGAGCACAGGGGGTGATGGGTGAGTGGGACTGGGTGTGAGTTAGGACACGGGGCACAGGGGGTGATGGGTGTGTGGGACTGGGTGTGAGTTAGGACACGGGTCAGTGAGCACAGGGGGTGATGGGTGAGTGGGACTGGGTGTGAGTTAGGACACGGGGTCAGTGAGCACAGGGGGTGATGGGTGAGTGGGACTAGTTGCGAGTTAGGACACGGGGAAGTGAGCACAGGGGGTGATGGGTGAGTGGGGCTGGGTGTGAGTTAGGACACGGGGCAGTGAGCAAAGGGGGTGATGGGTGAGTGGGACTGGGTGTGAGTTAGGACACGGGGCAGTGAGCACAGGGTGTGATGGGTGAGTGGGACTGGGTGCGAGTTAGTACACGCGGTCTGTGAGCACAGTGGGTGATGGGTGAGTGGGACTGGGTGTGAGTTAGGACACGGGTCAGTGAGCACAGGGGGTGATGGGTGAGTGGGACTGGGTGTGAGTTAGGACACGGGGCAGTGAGCACACCGGGTGATGGGAGAGTGGGACTGAGTGTGAGTTAGGACACGGGGGCAGTGAGCACAGCGGGTGATGGGTGAGTGGGACTGGGTGTGAGTTAGGACACGGGGACAGTGAGCACTGGGGGTGATGGGTGAGTGGAACTCAGTGCGAGTTAGGACACGGGGCAGTGAGCACAGGGGGTGATGGGTGAGTGGGACTGGGTGTGAGTTATGACACGGGGGCAGTGAGCACAGGGGGTGATGGGTGAGTGGGACTGGGTGTGAGTTAGGACACGGGGTCAGTGAGCACAGTGGGTGATGGGTGAGCGGGACTGGGTGCGAGTTAGGATATGGGGCAGTGAGCACAGGGGGTGATGGGTGAGTGGGACTCGGTGCGAGTTAGGACACGGGGCAGTGAGCACAGGGTGTGATGGGTGAGTGGGACTGGGTGCGAGTTAGGACACGGGGTCAGTGAGCACAGGGGGTGATGGGTGAGTGGGACTCGGTGCGAGTTAGGACACGGGGGCAGTGAGCACAGGGGGTGATGGGTGAGTGGGACTGGGTGTGAGTTAGGACACGGGGCAGTGAGCACAGGGGCTGATGGGTGAGTGGGACTGGGTGCGAGTTAGGACACGGGGCAGTGAGCACAGGGGGTGATGGGTGAGTGGGACTGGGTGCGAGTTAGGACACGGATCAGTGAGCACAGGGGGTGATGGGTGAGTGGGACTGGGTGTGAGTTAGGACACGGGGCAGTGAGCACAGGGGGTGATGGGTGAGTGGGACTGGGTGTGAGTTAGGACACGGGTCAGTGAGCACAGCGGGTGATGGGTGAGTGGGACTCGGTGCGAGTTAGGACACGGGGCAGTGAGCACAGGGGGTGATGGGTGAGTGGGACTGGGTGCGAGTTAGGACACGGGGTCAGTGAGCAGAGGGGGTGATGGGTGAGCGGGACTCGGTGTGAGTTAGGACACGGGTCAGTGAGCACAGGGGGTGATGGGTGAGTGGGACTGGGTGCGAGTTAGGACACGGGGTCAGTGAGCACAGGGGGTGATGGGTGAGTGGGACTGGGTGTGAGTTAGGACACGGGTCAGTGAGCACAGGGGGTGATGGGTGAGTGGGACTGGGTGTGAGTTAGGACACGGGGCAGTGAGCACACCGGGTGATGGGTGAGTGGGACTGGGTGCGAGTTAGGACACGGGGGCAGTGAGCACAGGGGGTGATGGGTGAGTGGGACTGGGTGTGAGTTAGGACACGGGGCAGTGAGCACAGGGGGTGATGGGTGAGTGGGACTGGGTGTGAGGTAGGACACGGGGCAGTGAGCACAGGGGGTGATGGGTGAGAGGGACTCGGTGTGAGTTAGGACACATTCAGTGAGCACAGGGGGTGATGGGTGAGCGGGACTGGGTACGAGTTAGGACATGGGGCAGTGAGCACAGGGGGTGATGGGTGAGTGGGACTCGGTGTGAGTTAGGACACGGGTCAGTGAGCACAGGGGGTGATGGGTGAGTGGGACTGGGTGTGAGTTAGGATACGGGGTCAGTGAGCACAGGGGGTGATGGGTGAGTGGGACTCGGTGCGAGTTAGGACACGGGGTCAGTGAGCACAGGGGATGATGGGTGAGTGGGACTGGGTGTGAGTTAGGACACGGGGCAGTGAGCACAGGGGCTGATGGGTGAGTGGGACTGGGTGCGAGTTAGGACACGGGGCAGTGAGCACAGGGGGTGATGGGTGAGTGGGACTGGGTGTGAGTTAGGACACGGGGCAGTGAGCATAGGGGGTGATGGGTGAGTGGGACTGGGTGCGAGTTAGGACACGGATCAGTGAGCACAGGGGGTGATGGGTGAGTGGGACTGGGTGTGAGTTAGGACACGGGGCAGTGAGCACAGGGGGTGATGGGTGAGTGGGACTGGGTGTGAGTTAGGACACGGGTCAGTGAGCACAGCGGGTGATGGGTGAGTGGGACTCGGTGCGAGTTAGGACACGGGGCAGTGAGCACAGGGGGTGATGGGTGAGTGGGACTGGGTGCGAGTTAGGACACGGGGTCAGTGAGCACAGGGGGTGATGGGTGAGTGGGACTGGGTGTGAGTTAGGACACGGGTCAGTGAGCACAGGGGGTGATGGGTGAGTGGGACTGGGTGTGAGTTAGGACACGGGGCAGTGAGCACACCGGGTGATGGGAGAGTGGGACAGAGTGTGAGTTAGGACACGGGGGCAGTGAGCACAGCGGGTGATGGGTGAGTGGGACTGGGTGTGAGTTAGGACACGGGGCAGTGAGCACACCGGGTGATGGGAGAGTGGGACTGAGTGTGAGTTAGGACACGGGGGCAGTGAGCACAGCGGGTGATGGGTGAGTGGGACTGGGTGTGAGTTAGGACACGGGGACAGTGAGCACAGGGGGTGATGGGTGAGTGGGACTCAGTGCGAGTTAGGACACGGGGGCAGTGAGCACAGGGGGTGATGGGTGAGTGGGACTGGGTGTGAGTTATGACACGGGGGCAGTGAGCACAGGGGGTGATGGGTGAGTGGGACTGGGTGCGAGTTAGGACACAGGGTCAGTGAGCACAGGGGGTGATGGGTGAGTGGGACTGGGTGTGAGTTAGGACACGGGGCAGTGAGCACAGGGGCTGATGGGTGAGTGGGACTGGGTGCGAGTTAGGACACGGGGCAGTGAGCACAGGGGGTGATGGGTGAGTGGGACTGGGTGCGAGTTAGGACACGGATCAGTGAGCACAGGGGGTGATGGGTGAGTGGGACTGGGTGTGAGTTAGGACACGGGGCAGTGAGCACAGGGGGTGATGGGTGAGTGGGACTGGGTGTGAGTTAGGACACGGGTCAGTGAGCACAGCGGGTGATGGGTGAGTGGGACTCGGTGCGAGTTAGGACACGGGGCAGTGAGCACAGGGGGTGATGGGTGAGTGGGACTGGGTGCGAGTTAGGACACGGGGTCAGTGAGCAGAGGGGGTGATGGGTGAGCGGGACTCGGTGTGAGTTAGGACACGGGGCAGTGAGCACAGGGGGTGATGGGTGAGTGGGACTGGGTGCGAGTTAGGACACGGGGTCAGTGAGCACAGGGGGTGATGGGTGAGTGGGACTGGGTGTGAGTTAGGACACGGGTCAGTGAGCACAGGGGGTGATGGGTGAGTGGGACTGGGTGTGAGTTAGGACACGGGGCAGTGAGCACACCGGGTGATGGGAGAGTGGGACAGAGTGTGAGTTAGGACACGGGGGCAGTGAGCACAGCGGGTGATGGGTGAGTGGGACTGGGTGTGAGTTAGGACACGGGGCAGTGAGCACACCGGGTGATGGAAGAGTGGGACTGAGTGTGAGTTAGGACACGGGGGCAGTGAGCACAGCGGGTGATGGGTGAGTGGGACTGGGTGTGAGTTAGGACACGGGGACAGTGAGCACAGTGGGTGATGGGTGAGTGGGACTCAGTGCGAGTTAGGACACGGGGGCAGTGAGCACAGGGGGTGATGGGTGAGTGGGACTGGGTGTGAGTTATGACACGGGGGCAGTGAGCACAGGGGGTGATGGGTGAGTGGGACTGGGTGCGAGTTAGGACACAGGGTCAGTGAGCACAGGGGGTGATGGGTGAGTGGGACTGGGTGTGAGTTAGGACACGGGGCAGTGAGCACAGGGGGTGATGGGTGAGTGGGACTCGGTGCGAGTTTGGACACGGGGGCAGTGAGCACAGGGGGTGATGGGTGAGTGGGACTGGGTGTGAGTTAGGACACGGGGCAGTGAGCACAGGGGGTGATGGGTGAGTGGGACTGGGTGTGAGTTAGGACACGGGGCAGTGAGCACAGGGGGTGATGGGTGAGAGGGACTCGATGTGAGTTTGGACACATTCAGTGAGCACAGGGGGTGATGGGTGAGCGGGACTGGGTACGAGTTAGGACATGGGGCAGTGAGCACAGGGGGTGATGGGTGAGTGGGACTGGGTGTGAGTTAGGACACGGGGCAGTGAGCACAGGGGGTGATGGGTGAGTGGGACTCGGTGCGAGTTAGGACACGGGGGCAGTGAGCACAGGGGGTGATGGGTGAGTGGGACTGGGTGTGAGTTAGGACACGGGGCAGTGAGCACAGGGGGTGATGGGTGAGTGGGACTGGGTGTGAGTTAGGACACGGGGCAGTGAGCACAGGGGGTGATGGGTGAGCGGGACTCGGTGCGAGTTAGGACACGGGGCAGTGAGCACAGTGGGTGATGGGTGAGAGGGACTCGGTGTGAGTTAGGACACGGGGCAGTGAGCACAGGGGGTGATGGGTGAGTGGGACTGGGTGTGAGTTAGGACACGAGGCAGTGAGCACAGGGGGTGATGGATGAGTGGGACTGGGTGTGAGTTAGGACACGGGGCAGTGAGCACAGTAGGTGATGGGTGAGAGGGACTCGGTGTGAGTTAGGACACATTCAGTGAGCACAGGGGGTGATGGGTGAGCGGGACTGGGTACGAGTTAGGACATGGGGCAGTGAGCACAGGGGGTGATGGGTGAATGGGACTCGGTGTGAGTTAGGACACGGGTCAGTGAGCACAGGGGGTGATGGGTGAGTGGGACTGGGTGTGAGTTAGGATACGGGGTCAGTGAGCACAGGGGGTGATGGGTGAGTGGGACTGGGTGCGAGTTAGGACACGGGGCAGTGAGCACAGGGGGTGATGGGTGAGTGGGACTGGGTGTGAGTTAGGACACGGGGCAGTGAGCACAGAGGGTGATGGGTGAGTGGGACTCGGTGCGAGTTAGGACACGGGGCAGTGAGCACAGGGGGTGATGGGTGAGTGGGACTGGGTGCGAGTTAGGACACGGGGTCAGTGAGCACAGGGGATGATGGGTGAGTGGGACTGGGTGTGAGTTAGGACACGGGGCAGTGAGCACAGGGGGTGATGGGTGAGTGGGACTCGGTGCGAGTTAGGACACGGGGGCAGTGAGCACAGGGGGTGATGGGTGAGTGGGACTGGGTGTGAGTTAGGACACGGGGCAGTGAGCACAGGGGGTGATGGGTGAGTGGGACTGGGTGTGAGTTAGGACACGGGGCAGTGAGCACAGTGGGTGATGGGTGAGTGGGACTGGGTGTGAGTTAGGACACGGGGCAGTGAGCACAGGGGGTGATGGGTGAGAGGGACTCGGTGTGAGTTAGGACACATTCAGTGAGCACAGGGGGTGATGGGTGAGCGGGACTGGGTACGAGTTAGGACATGGGGCAGTGAGCACAGGGGGTGATGGGTGAGTGGGACTGGGTGTGAGTTAGGACACGGGGCAGTGAGCACAGGGGGTGATGGGTGAGTGGGACTCGGTGCGAGTTAGGACACGGGGGCAGTGAGCACAGGGGGTGATGGGTGAGTGGGACTGGGTGTGAGTTAGGACACGGGGCAGTGAGCACAGGGGGTGATGGGTGAGTGGGACTGGGTGTGAGTTAGGACACGGGGCAGTGAGCACAGGGGGTGATGGGTGAGAGGGACTCGATGTGAGTTAGGACACATTCAGTGAGCACAGGGGGTGATGGGTGAGCGGGACTGGGTACGAGTTAGGACATGGGGCAGTGAGCACAGGGGGTGATGGGTGAGTGGGACTGGGTGTGAGTTAGGACACGGGTCAGTGAGCACAGGGGGTGATGGGTGAGTGGGACTCGGCGCGAGTTAGGACACGGGGCAGTGAGCACAGGGGGTGATGGATGAGTGGGACTGGGTGCGAGTTAGGACACAGGGTCAGTGAGCACAGGGGGTGATGGGTGAGTGGGACTGGGTGTGAGGTAGGACACGGGGCAGTGAGCACAGGGGGTGATGGGTGAGTGGGACTGGGTGCGAGTTAGGACAGGGGGGCAGTGAGCACAGGGGGTGATGGGTGAGTGGGACTGGGTGTGAGTTAGGACACGGGGCAGTGAGCACAGGGGGTGATGGGTGAGTGGGACTGGGTGTGAGGTAGGACACGGGGCAGTGAGCACAGCGGGTGATGGGTGAGAGGGACTCGGTGTGAGTTAGGACACATTCAGTGAGCACAGGGGGTGATGCGTGAGCGGGACTGGGTACGAGTTAGGACACGGGGCAGTGAGCACAGGGGGTGATGGGTGAGTGGGACTGGGTGTGAGTTAGGACACGGGTCAGTGAGCACAGCGGGTGATGGGTGAGTGGGACTCGGTGCGAGTTAGGACACGGGGCAGTGAGCACAGGGGGTGATGGGTGAGTGGGACTGGGTGCGAGTTAGGACACGGGGTCAGTGAGCAGAGGGGGTGATGGGTGAGCGGGACTCGGTGTGAGTTAGGACACGGGGCAGTGAGCACAGGGGGTGATGGGTGAGTGGGACTGGGTGCGAGTTAGGACACGGGGTCAGTGAGCACAGGGGGTGATGGGTGAGTGGGACTGGGTGTGAGTTAGGACACGGGTCAGTGAGCACAGGGGGTGATGGGTGAGTGGGACTGGGTGTGAGTTAGGACACGGGGCAGTGAGCACACCGGGTGATGGGAGAGTGGGACAGAGTGTGAGTTAGGACACGGGGGCAGTGAGCACAGCGGGTGATGGGTGAGTGGGACTGGGTGTGAGTTAGGACACGGGGCAGTGAGCACACCGGGTGATGGGAGAGTGGGACTGAGTGTGAGTTAGGACACGGGGGCAGTGAGCACAGCGGGTGATGGGTGAGTGGGACTGGGTGTGAGTTAGGACACGGGGACAGTGAGCACAGGGGGTGATGGGTGAGTGGGACTCAGTGCGAGTTAGGACACGGGGGCAGTGAGCACAGGGGGTGATGGGTGAGTGGGACTGGGTGTGAGTTATGACACGGGGGCAGTGAGCACAGGGGGTGATGGGTGAGTGGGACTGGGTGCGAGTTAGGACACAGGGTCAGTGAGCACAGGGGGTGATGGGTGAGTGGGACTGGGTGTGAGTTAGGACACGGGGCAGTGAGCACAGGGGGTGATGGGTGAGTGGGACTCGGTGCGAGTTAGGACACGGGGGCAGGGAGCACAGGGGGTGATGGGTGAGTGGGACTGGGTGTGAGTTAGGACACGGGGCAGTGAGCACAGGGGGTGATGGGTGAGTGGGACTGGGTGTGAGTTAGGACACGGGGCAGTGAGCACAGGGGGTGATGGGTGAGAGGGACTCGATGTGAGTTAGGACACATTCAGTGAGCACAGGGGGTGATGGGTGAGCGGGACTGGGTACGAGTTAGGACATGGGGCAGTGAGCACAGGGGGTGATGGGTGAGTGGGACTGGGTGTGAGTTAGGACACGGGGCAGTGAGCACAGGGGGTGATGGGTGAGTGGGACTCGGTGCGAGTTAGGACACGGGGGCAGTGAGCACAGGGGGTGATGGGTGAGTGGGACTGGGTGTGAGTTAGGACACGGGGCAGTGAGCACAGGGGGTGATGGGTGAGTGGGACTGGGTGTGAGTTAGGACACGGGGCAGTGAGCACAGGGGGTGATGGGTGAGCGGGACTCGGTGCGAGTTAGGACACGGGGCAGTGAGCACAGTGGGTGATGGGTGAGAGGGACTCGGTGTGAGTTAGGACACGGGGCAGTGAGCACAGGGGGTGATGGGTGAGTGGGACTGGGTGTGAGTTAGGACACGGGGCAGTGAGCACAGGGGGTGATGGATGAGTGGGACTGGGTGTGAGTTAGGACACGGGGCAGTGAGCACAGTGGGTGATGGGTGAGAGGGACTCGGTGTGAGTTAGGACACATTCAGTGAGCACAGGGGGTGATGGGTGAGCGGGACTGGATACGAGTTAGGACATGGGGCAGTGAGCACAGGGGGTGATGGGTGAATGGGACTCGGTGTGAGTTAGGACACGGGTCAGTGAGCACAGGGGGTGATGGGTGAGTGGGACTGGGTGTGAGTTAGGATACGGGGTCAGTGAGCACAGGGGGTGATGGGTGAGCGGGACTCGGTGCGAGTTAGGACACGGGGTCAGTGAGCACAGGGGGTGATGGGTGAGTGGGACTGGGTGCGAGTGAGGACACGGGGCAGTGAGCACAGGGGGTGATGGGTGAGTGGGACTGGGTGCGAGTTAGGACACGGGGCAGTGAGCACAGGGGGTGATGGGTGAGTGGGACTGGGTGTGAGTTAGGACACGGCGCAGTGAGCACAGGGGGTGATGGGTGAGTGGGACTGGGTGTGAGTTAGGACACGGGGCACAGGGGGTGATGGGTGAACGGGACTCGGTGCAAGTTAGGACACGGGGACAGTGAGCACAGGGGGTGATGGGTGAGCGGGACTCGGTGTGAGTTAGGACACGGGTCAGTGAACACAGGGGGTGATGGGTGAGTGGGACTCGGTGCGAGTTAGGACACGGGGGCAGTGAGCACAGGGGGTGATGGGTGAGTGGGACTGGGTGCGAGTTAGGACACGGGGCAGTGAGCACAGGGGGTGATGGGTGAGTGGGACTGGGTGTGAGTTAGGACACGGGGCAGTGAGCACAGAGGGTGATGGGTGAGTGGGACTCGGTGCGAGTTAGGACACGGGGCAGTGAGCACAGGGGGTGATGGGTGAGTGGGACTGGGTGCGAGTTAGGACACGGGGTCAGTGAGCACAGGGGGTGATGGGTGAGTGGGACTGGGTGTGAGTTAGGACACGGGGCAGTGAGCACAGGGGGTGATGGGTGAGTGGGACTCGGTGCGAGTTAGGACACGGGGGCAGTGAGCACAGGGAGTGATGGGTGAGTGGGACTGGGTGTGAGTTAGGACACGGGGCAGTGAGCACAGTGGGTGATGGGTGAGTGGGACTGGGTGTGAGTTAGGACACGGGGCAGTGAGCACAGTGGGTGATGGGTGAGTGGGACTGGGTGTGAGTTAGGACACGGGGCAGTGAGCACAGGGGGTGATGGGTGAGAGGGACTCGGTGTGAGTTAGGACACATTCAGTGAGCACAGGGGGTGATGGGTGAGCGGGACTGGGTAGGAGTTAGGACATGGGGCAGTGAGCACAGGGGGTGATGGGTGAGTGGGACTGGGTGTGAGTTAGGACACGGGGCAGTGAGCACAGGGGGTGATGGGTGAGTGGGACTCGGTGCGAGTTAGGACACGGGGGCAGTGAGCACAGGGGGTGATGGGTGAGTGGGACTGGGTGTGAGTTAGGACACGGGGCAGTGAGCACAGGGGGTGATGGGTGAGTGGGACTGGGTGTGAGTTAGGACACGGGGCATTGAGCACAGGGGGTGATGGATGAGTGGGACTGGGTGTGAGTTAGGACACGGGGCAGTGAGCACAGGGGGTGATGGGTGAGAGGGACTCGGTGTGAGTTAGGACACATTCAGTGAGCAAAGGGGGTGATGGGTGAGCGGGACTGGGTACGAGTTAGGACATGGGGCAGTGAGCACAGGGGGTGATGGGTGAGTGGGACTCGGTGTGAGTTAGGACACGGGTCAGTGAGCACAGGGGGTGATGGGTGAGTGGGACTGGGTGTGAGTTAGGATACGGGGTCAGTGAGCACAGGGGGTGATGGGTGAGCGGGACTCGGTGCGAGTTAGGACACGGGGTCAGTGAGCACAGGGGGTGATGGGTGAGTGGGACTGGGTGCGAGTTAGGACACGGGGCAGTGAGCACAGTGGGTGATGGGTGAGTGGGACTGGGTGCGAGTTAGGACACGGGGCAGTGAGCACAGGGGGTGATGGGTGAGTGGGACTGGGTGTGAGTTAGGACACGGGGCAGTGAGCACAGGGGGTGATGGGTGAGTGGGACTCGGTGCGAGTTAGGACACGGGGGCAGTGAGCACAGGGGGTGATGGGTGAGTGGGACTGGGTGTGAGTTAGGACACGGGGCAGTGAGCACAGGGGGTGATGGGTGAGTGGGACTGGGTGTGAGTTAGGACACGGGGCAGTGAGCACAGGGGGTGATGGGTGAGAGAGACTCGGTGTGAGTTAGGACACATTCAGTGAGCACAGGGGGTGATGGGTGAGCGGGACTGGGTACGAGTTAGGACATGGGGCAGTGAGCACAGGGGGTGATGGGTGAGTGGTACTGGGTGTGAGTTAGGACACGGGGCAGTGAGCACAGGGGGTGATGGGTGAGTGGGACTCGGTGCGAGTTAGGACACGGGGGCAGTGAGCACAGGGGGTGATGGGTGAGTGGGACTGGGTGTGAGTTAGGACACGGGGCAGTGAGCACAGGGGGTGATGGGTGAGTGGGACTGGGTGTGAGTTAGGACACGGGGCATTGAGCACAGGGGGTGATGGATGAGTGGGACTGGGTGTGAGTTAGGACACGGGGCAGTGAGCACAGGGGGTGATGGGTGAGAGGGACTCGGTGTGAGTTAGGACACATTCAGTGAACAAAGTGGGTGATGGGTGAGCGGGACTGGGTACGAGTTAGGACATGGGGCAGTGAGCACAGGGGGTGATGGGTGAGTGGGACTCGGTGTGAGTTAGGACACGGGTCAGTGAGCACAGGGGGTGATGGGTGAGTGGGACTGGGTGTGAGTTAGGATACGGGGTCAGTGAGCACAGGGGGTGATGGGTGAGCGGGACTCGGTGCGAGTTAGGACACGGGGTCAGTGAGCACAGGGGGTGATGGGTGAGTGGGACTGGGTGCGAGTTAGGACACGGGGCAGTGAGCACAGGGGGTGATGGGTGAGTGGGACTGGGTGCGAGTTAGGACACGGGGCAGTGAGCACAGGGGGTGATGGGTGAGTGGGACTGGGTGCGAGTTAGGACACGGGGCAGTGAGCACAGGGGGTGATGGGTGAGTGGGACTGGGTGTGAGTTAGGACACGGGGCACAGGGGGTGATGGGTGAACGGGACTCGGTGCAAGTTAGGACACGGGGACAGTGAGCACAGGGGGTGATGGGTGAGCGGGACTCGGTGTGAGTTAGGACACGGGTCAGTGAGCACAGGGGGTGATGGGTGAGCGGGACTCGGTGCGAGTTAGGACACGGGGTCAGTGAGCACAGGCGGTAATGGGTGAGTGGGACTGGGTGTGAGTTAGGACACGGGGCAGTGAGCACAGGGGGTGATGGGTGAGTGGGACTCGGTGCGAGTTAGGACACGGGGGCAGTGAGCACAGGGGGTGATGGGTGAGTGGGACTGGGTGTGAGTTAGGACACGGGGCAGTGAGCACATGGGGTGATGGGTGAGTGGGACTGGGTGTGAGTTAGGACACGGGGCAGTGAGCACAGGGGGTGATGGGTGAGAGGGACTCGGTGTGAGTTAGGACACAGTCAGTGAGCACAGGGGGTGATGGGTGAGTGGGACTGGGTGTGAGTTAGGACACGGGGCAGTGAGCACAGCGGGTGATGGGTGAGTGGGACTCGGTGTGAGTTAGGACACGGGGTCAGTGAGCACAGGGGGTGATGGGTGAGTGGGACTGTGTGTGAGTTAGGACACGGGGACAGTGAGCACAGGGGGTGATGGGTGAGTGGGACTCGGTGCGACTTAGGAAACGGGGCAGTGAGCACAGGGGGTGATGGGTGAGTGGGACTGGGTGCGAGTTAGGACACGGGGCAGTGAGCACAGGGGGTGATGGGTGAGTGGGACTGGGTGTGAGTTAGGACACGGGGCAGTGAGCACAGAGGGTGATGGGTGAGTGGGACTGGGTGTGAGTTAGGACACGGGGCAGTGAGCACAGGGGGTGATGGGTGAGAGGGACTCGGTGTGAGTTAGGACACATTCAGTGAGCACAGGGGGTGATGGGTGAGCGGGACTGGGTAGGAGTTAGGACATGGGGCAGTGAGCACAGGGGGTGATGGGTGAGTGGGACTGGGTGTGAGTTAGGACACGGGGCAGTGAGCACAGGGGGTGATGGGTGAGTGGGACTCGGTGCGAGTTAGGACACGGGGGCAGTGAGCACAGGGGGTGATGGGTGAGTGGGACTGGGTGTGAGTTAGGACACGGGGCAGTGAGCACAGGGGGTGATGGGTGAGTGGGACTGGGTGTGAGTTAGGACACGGGGCATTGAGCACAGGGGGTGATGGATGAGTGGGACTGGGTGTGAGTTAGGACACGGGGCAGTGAGCACAGGGGGTGATGGGTGAGAGGGACTCGGTGTGAGTTAGGACACATTCAGTGAGCAAAGGGGGTGATGGGTGAGCGGGACTGGGTACGAGTTAGGACATGGGGCAGTGAGCACAGGGGGTGATGGGTGAGTGGGACTCGGTGTGAGATAGGACACGGGTCAGTGAGCACAGGGGGTGATGGGTGAGTGGGACTGGGTGTGAGTTAGGACACGGGGTCAGTGAGCACAGGGGGTGATGGGTGAGCGGGACTCGGTGCGAGTTAGGACACGGGGTCAGTGAGCACAGGGGGTGATGGGTGAGTGGGACTGGGTGCGAGTTCGGACACGGGGTCAGTGAGCACAGGGGGTGATGGGTGAGTGGGACTGTGTGTGAGTTAGGACACGGGGACAGTGAGCACAGGGGGTGATGGGTGAGTGGGACTCGGTGCGACTTAGGAAACGGGGCAGTGAGCACAGGGGGTGATGGGTGAGAGGGACTCGGTGTGAGTTAGGACACATTCAGTGAACAAAGTGGGTGATGGGTGAGCGGGACTGGGTACGAGTTAGGACATGGGGCAGTGAGCACAGGGGGTGATGGGTGAGTGGGACTCGGTGTGAGTTAGGACACGGGTCAGTGAGCACAGGGGGTGATGGGTGAGTGGGACTGGGTGTGAGTTAGGATACGGGGTCAGTGAGCACAGGGGGTGATGGGTGAGCGGGACTCGGTGCGAGTTAGGACACGGGGTCAGTGAGCACAGGGGGTGATGGGTGAGTGGGACTGGGTGCGAGTTAGGACACGGGGCAGTGAGCACAGGGGGTGATGGGTGAGTGGGACTGGGTGCGAGTTAGGACACGGGGCAGTGAGCACAGGGGGTGATGGGTGAGTGGGACTGGGTGCGAGTTAGGACACGGGGCAGTGAGCACAGGGGGTGATGGGTGAGTGGGACTGGGTGTGAGTTAGGACACGGGGCACAGGGGGTGATGGGTGAACGGGACTCGGTGCAAGTTAGGACACGGGGACAGTGAGCACAGGGGGTGATGGGTGAGCGGGACTCGGTGTGAGTTAGGACACGGGTCAGTGAGCACAGGGGGTGATGGGTGAGCGGGACTCGGTGCGAGTTAGGACACGGGGTCAGTGAGCACAGGCGGTAATGGGTGAGTGGGACTGGGTGTGAGTTAGGACACGGGGCAGTGAGCACAGGGGGTGATGGGTGAGTGGGACTCGGTGCGAGTTAGGACACGGGGGCAGTGAGCACAGGGGGTGATGGGTGAGTGGGACTGGGTGTGAGTTAGGACACGGGGCAGTGAGCACATGGGGTGATGGGTGAGTGGGACTGGGTGTGAGTTAGGACACGGGGCAGTGAGCACAGGGGGTGATGGGTGAGAGGGACTCGGTGTGAGTTAGGACACAGTCAGTGAGCACAGGGGGTGATGGGTGAGTGGGACTGGGTGTGAGTTAGGACACGGGGCAGTGAGCACAGCGGGTGATGGGTGAGTGGGACTCGGTGTGAGTTAGGACACGGGGTCAGTGAGCACAGGGGGTGATGGGTGAGTGGGACTGTGTGTGAGTTAGGACACGGGGACAGTGAGCACAGGGGGTGATGGGTGAGTGGGACTCGGTGCGACTTAGGAAACGGGGCAGTGAGCACAGGGGGTGATGGGTGAGTGGGACTGGGTGCGAGTTAGGACACGGGGCAGTGAGCACAGGGGGTGATGGGTGAGTGGGACTGGGTGTGAGTTAGGACACGGGGCAGTGAGCACAGAGGGTGATGGGTGAGTGGGACTGGGTGTGAGTTAGGACACGGGGCAGTGAGCACAGGGGGTGATGGGTGAGAGGGACTCGGTGTGAGTTAGGACACATTCAGTGAGCACAGGGGGTGATGGGTGAGCGGGACTGGGTAGGAGTTAGGACATGGGGCAGTGAGCACAGGGGGTGATGGGTGAGAGTTAGGACACGGGGCAGTGAGCACAGGGGGTGATGGGTGAGTGGGACTCGGTGCGAGTTAGGACACGGGGGCAGTGAGCACAGGGGGTGATGGGTGAGTGGGACTGGGTGTGAGTTAGGACACGGGGCAGTGAGCACAGGGGGTGATGGGTGAGTGGGACTGGGTGTGAGTTAGGACACGGGGCATTGAGCACAGGGGGTGATGGATGAGTGGGACTGGGTGTGAGTTAGGACACGGGGCAGTGAGCACAGGGGGTGATGGGTGAGAGGGACTCGGTGTGAGTTAGGACACATTCAGTGAGCAAAGGGGGTGATGGGTGAGCGGGACTGGGTACGAGTTAGGACATGGGGCAGTGAGCACAGGGGGTGATGGGTGAGTGGGACTCGGTGTGAGATAGGACACGGGTCAGTGAGCACAGGGGGTGATGGGTGAGTGGGACTGGGTGTGAGTTAGGACACGGGGTCAGTGAGCACAGGGGGTGATGGGTGAGCGGGACTCGGTGCGAGTTAGGACACGGGGTCAGTGAGCACAGGGGGTGATGGGTGAGTGGGACTGGGTGCGAGTTCGGACACGGGGTCAGTGAGCACAGGGGGTGATGGGTGAGTGGGACTGTGTGTGAGTTAGGACACGGGGACAGTGAGCACAGGGGGTGATGGGTGAGTGGGACTCGGTGCGACTTAGGAAACGGGGCAGTGAGCACAGGGGGTGATGGGTGAGTGGGACTGGGTGCGAGTTAGGACACGGGGCAGTGAGCACAGGGGGTGATGGGTGAGTGGGACTGGGTGTGAGTTAGGACACGGGGCAGTGAGCACAGAGGGTGATGGGTGAGTGGGACTGGGTGTGTCGAAATCTCGACCTCCGAAAAGAATGACTCCGACACTTACAGCTCCGATGGAAGTTTCCCTTTTAATTTACTTGCTCGCAAGGGGTAAGTTTCACTCAGTCAAGGGCTAAAATGAAACCTCCGCAATGGTACAGCTTCACAAGATATTTATACAGTAAAACCCAAGTTCTGGCCTCTCCCTGTGTATTGCTCTGTCTCACAGTCAGTGAATACAGATAAAGAGTTAATTACTATATCCTGGTACTGAAATGGTGTCAAGATATTCCCTTTTGTCAGGGTTATCAGAAAGCCAAACGGCCATTACTCCATGAGTCATAGGTAATGGGCTATCACCTGTCTTGTATTGTATCAGGATTATCCAATTTCCTGGTCAGTTTACCTGTTTGCTTCAAATGGATGAGGTAAAGGAAAGAGATAATGGCTAGAAGATAAGGGTGGGGTGACATGGAACTCCTGTAGTGTAGACAATAGGAGAGCACCATGGGGGGTTACTTGTCTCAGCATGACTTGTCTCCTAGCTGTCTGATAACCATCAGCCATCTAACAGCAGGTTTAGCTGTTCATAATAAGCTGGCTGCTAAAATGCAGAAAGTTCTGGAAGGGCCAGGACTCCATTTTAATCAAAAGGCACACAAATACCGTTTGGTATCAGCTTAAATAAAAATACATTTCCACAGGTGTGAGTTAGGACACGGGGCAGTGAGCACAGGGGGTGATGGGTGAGTGGGACTGGGTGCGAGTTAGGACACGGGGTCAGTGAGCACAGGGGGTGATGGGTGAGTGGGACTGGGTGCGAGTTAGGACACGGGGCAGTGAGCACAGGGGGTGATGGGTGAGTGGGACCCGGTGCGACTTAGGAACGGGGCAGTGAGCACAGGGGGTGATGGGTGAGTGGGACTGGGTGCGAGTTAGGACACGGGGCAGTGAGCACAGGGGGTGATGGGTGAGTGGGACTGGGTGTGAGTTAGGACACGGGGCAGTGAGCACAGGGGCTGATGGGTGAGTGGGACTGGGTGCGAGTTAGGACACGGGGCAGTGAGCACAGGGGGTGATGGGTGAGTGGGACTGGGTGCGAGTTAGGACACGGATCAGTGAGCACAGGGGGTGATGGGTGAGTGGGACTGGGTGTGAGTTAGGACACGGGGCAGTGAGCACAGGGGGTGATGGGTGAGTGGGACTGGGTGTGAGTTAGGACACGGGTCAGTGAGCACAGCGGGTGATGGGTGAGTGGGACTCGGTGCGAGTTAGGACACGGGGCAGTGAGCACAGGGGGTGATGGGTGAGTGGGACTGGGTGCGAGTTAGGACACGGGGTCAGTGAGCAGAGGGGGTGATGGGTGAGCGGGACTCGGTGTGAGTTAGGACACGGGGCAGTGAGCACAGGGGGTGATGGGTGAGTGGGACTGGGTGCGAGTTAGGACACGGGGTCAGTGAGCACAGGGGGTGATGGGTGAGTGGGACTGGGTGTGAGTTAGGACACGGGTCAGTGAGCACAGGGGGTGATGGGTGAGTGGGACTGGGTGTGAGTTAGGACACGGGGCAGTGAGCACACCGGGTGATGGGAGAGTGGGACAGAGTGTGAGTTAGGACACGGGGGCAGTGAGCACAGCGGGTGATGGGTGAGTGGGACTGGGTGTGAGTTAGGACACGGGGCAGTGAGCACACCGGGTGATGGAAGAGTGGGACTGAGTGTGAGTTAGGACACGGGGGCAGTGAGCACAGCGGGTGATGGGTGAGTGGGACTGGGTGTGAGTTAGGACACGGGGACAGTGAGCACAGTGGGTGATGGGTGAGTGGGACTCAGTGCGAGTTAGGACACGGGGGCAGTGAGCACAGGGGGTGATGGGTGAGTGGGACTGGGTGTGAGTTATGACACGGGGGCAGTGAGCACAGGGGGTGATGGGTGAGTGGGACTGGGTGCGAGTTAGGACACAGGGTCAGTGAGCACAGGGGGTGATGGGTGAGTGGGACTGGGTGTGAGTTAGGACACGGGGCAGTGAGCACAGGGGGTGATGGGTGAGTGGGACTCGGTGCGAGTTTGGACACGGGGGCAGTGAGCACAGGGGGTGATGGGTGAGTGGGACTGGGTGTGAGTTAGGACACGGGGCAGTGAGCACAGGGGGTGATGGGTGAGTGGGACTGGGTGTGAGTTAGGACACGGGGCAGTGAGCACAGGGGGTGATGGGTGAGAGGGACTCGATGTGAGTTTGGACACATTCAGTGAGCACAGGGGGTGATGGGTGAGCGGGACTGGGTACGAGTTAGGACATGGGGCAGTGAGCACAGGGGGTGATGGGTGAGTGGGACTGGGTGTGAGTTAGGACACGGGGCAGTGAGCACAGGGGGTGATGGGTGAGTGGGACTCGGTGCGAGTTAGGACACGGGGGCAGTGAGCACAGGGGGTGATGGGTGAGTGGGACTGGGTGTGAGTTAGGACACGGGGCAGTGAGCACAGGGGGTGATGGGTGAGTGGGACTGGGTGTGAGTTAGGACACGGGGCAGTGAGCACAGGGGGTGATGGGTGAGCGGGACTCGGTGCGAGTTAGGACACGGGGCAGTGAGCACAGTGGGTGATGGGTGAGAGGGACTCGGTGTGAGTTAGGACACGGGGCAGTGAGCACAGGGGGTGATGGGTGAGTGGGACTGGGTGTGAGTTAGGACACGAGGCAGTGAGCACAGGGGGTGATGGATGAGTGGGACTGGGTGTGAGTTAGGACACGGGGCAGTGAGCACAGTAGGTGATGGGTGAGAGGGACTCGGTGTGAGTTAGGACACATTCAGTGAGCACAGGGGGTGATGGGTGAGTGGGACTCGGTGCGACTTAGGACATGGGGCAGTGAGCACAGGGGGTGATGGGTGAGTGGGACTGGGTGCGAGTTAGGACACGGGGCAGTGAGCACAGGGGGTGATGGGTGAGTGGGACTGGGTGTGAGTTAGGACACGGGGCAGTGAGCACAGAGGGTGATGGGTGAGTGGGACTGGGTGTGAGTTAGGACACGGGGCAGTGAGCACAGGGGGTGATGGGTGAGAGGGACTCGGTGTGAGTTAGGACACATTCAGTGAGCACAGGGGGTGATGGGTGAGCGGGACTGGGTAGGAGTTAGGACATGGGGCAGTGAGCACAGGGGGTGATGGGTGAGTGGGACTGGGTGTGAGTTAGGACACGGGGCAGTGAGCACAGGGGGTGATGGGTGAGTGGGACTCGGTGCGAGTTAGGACACGGGGGCAGTGAGCACAGGGGGTGATGGGTGAGTGGGACTGGGTGTGAGTTAGGACACGGGGCAGTGAGCACAGGGGGTGATGGGTGAGTGGGACTGGGTGTGAGTTAGGACACGGGGCATTGAGCACAGGGGGTGATGGATGAGTGGGACTGGGTGTGAGTTAGGACACGGGGCAGTGAGCACAGGGGGTGATGGGTGAGAGGGACTCGGTGTGAGTTAGGACACATTCAGTGAGCAAAGGGGGTGATGGGTGAGCGGGACTGGGTACGAGTTAGGACATGGGGCAGTGAGCACAGGGGGTGATGGGTGAGTGGGACTCGGTGTGAGATAGGACACGGGTCAGTGAGCACAGGGGGTGATGGGTGAGTGGGACTGGGTGTGAGTTAGGACACGGGGTCAGTGAGCACAGGGGGTGATGGGTGAGCGGGACTCGGTGCGAGTTAGGACACGGGGTCAGTGAGCACAGGGGGTGATGGGTGAGTGGGACTGGGTGCGAGTTCGGACACGGGGTCAGTGAGCACAGGGGGTGATGGGTGAGTGGGACTGTGTGTGAGTTAGGACACGGGGACAGTGAGCACAGGGGGTGATGGGTGAGTGGGACTCGGTGCGACTTAGGAAACGGGGCAGTGAGCACAGGGGGTGATGGGTGAGTGGGACTGGGTGCGAGTTAGGACACGGGGCAGTGAGCACAGGGGGTGATGGGTGAGTGGGACTGGGTGTGAGTTAGGACACGGGGCAGTGAGCACAGAGGGTGATGGGTGAGTGGGACTGGGTGTGTCGAAATCTCGACCTCCGAAAAGAATGACTCCGACACTTACAGCTCCGATGGAAGTTTCCCTTTTAATTTACTTGCTCGCAAGGGGTAAGTTTCACTCAGTCAAGGGCTAAAATGAAACCTCCGCAATGGTACAGCTTCACAAGATATTTATACAGTAAAACCCAAGTTCTGGCCTCTCCCTGTGTATTGCTCTGTCTCACAGTCAGTGAATACAGATAAAGAGTTAATTACTATATCCTGGTACTGAAATGGTGTCAAGATATTCCCTTTTGTCAGGGTTATCAGAAAGCCAAACGGCCATTACTCCATGAGTCATAGGTAATGGGCTATCACCTGTCTTGTATTGTATCAGGATTATCCAATTTCCTGGTCAGTTTACCTGTTTGCTTCAAATGGATGAGGTAAAGGAAAGAGATAATGGCTAGAAGATAAGGGTGGGGTGACATGGAACTCCTGTAGTGTAGACAATAGGAGAGCACCATGGGGGGTTACTTGTCTCAGCATGACTTGTCTCCTAGCTGTCTGATAACCATCAGCCATCTAACAGCAGGTTTAGCTGTTCATAATAAGCTGGCTGCTAAAATGCAGAAAGTTCTGGAAGGGCCAGGACTCCATTTTAATCAAAAGGCACACAAATACCGTTTGGTATCAGCTTAAATAAAAATACATTTCCACAGGTGTGAGTTAGGACACGGGGCAGTGAGCACAGGGGGTGATGGGTGAGTGGGACTGGGTGCGAGTTAGGACACGGGGTCAGTGAGCACAGGGGGTGATGGGTGAGTGGGACTGGGTGTGAGTTAGGACACGGGGCAGTGAGCACAGGGGGTGATGGGTGAGTGGGACCCGGTGCGACTTAGGAACGGGGCAGTGAGCACAGGGGGTGATGGGTGAGTGGGACTGGGTGCGAGTTAGGACACGGGGCAGTGAGCACAGGGGGTGATGGGTGAGTGGGACTGGGTGTGAGTTAGGACACGGGGCAGTGAGCACAGAGGGTGATGGGTGAGTGGGACTGGGTGTGAGTTAGGACACGGGGCAGTGAGCACAGGGGGTGATGGGTGAGTGGGACTGGGTGTGAGTTAGGACACGGGGCAGTGAGCACAGGGGGTGATGGGTGAGTGGGACTGGGTGTGAGTTGGGACACGGGGCAGTGAGCACAGGGGGTGATGGGTGAGAGGGACTCGATGTGTGTTAGGACACATTCAGTGAGCACAGGGGGTGATGGGTGAGCGGGACTGGGTACGAGTTAGGACATGGGGCAGTGAGCACAGGGGGTGATGGGTGAGTGGGACTGGGTGTGAGTTAGGACACGGGGCAGTGAGCACAGGGGGTGATGGGTGAGTGGGACTCGGTGCGAGTTAGGACACGGGGGCAGTGAGCACAGGGGGTGATGGGTGAGTGGGACTGGGTGTGAGTTAGGACACGGGGCAGTGAGCACAGGGGGTGATGGGTGAGTGGGACTGGGTGTGAGTTAGGACACGGGGCAGTGAGCACAGGGGGTGATGGGTGAGTGGGACTGGGTGTGAGTTAGGACACGGGGCAGTGAGCACAGGGGGTGATGGGTGAGAGGGACTCGATGTGAGTTAGGACACATTCAGTGAGCACAGGGGGTGATGGGTGAGCGGGACTGGGTACGAGTTAGGACATGGGGCAGTGAGCACAGGGGGTGATGGGTGAGTGGGACTGGGTGTGAGTTAGGACACGGGGCAGTGAGCACAGGGGGTGATGGGTGAGTGGGACTCGGTGTGAGTTAGGACACGGGGGCAGTGAGCACAGGGGGTGATGGGTGAGTGGGACTGGGTGTGAGTTAGGACACAGTCAGTGAGCACAGGGGGTGATGGGTGAGTGGGACTGGGTGTGAGTTAGGACACGGGGCAGTGAGCACAGGGGGTGATGGGTGAGTGGGACTCGGTGTGAGTTAGGACACGGGGTCAGTGAGCACAGGGGGTGATGGGTGAGTGGGACTGTGTGTGAGTTAGGACACGGGAACAGTGAGCACAGGGGGTGATGGGTGAGTGGGACTCGGTGCGACTTAGGAAACGGGGCAGTGAGCACAGGGGGTGATGGGTGAGTGGGACTGGGTGCGAGTTAGGACACGGGGCAGTGAGCACAGGGGGTGATGGGTGAGTGGGACTGGGTGTGAGTTAGGACACGGGGCAGTGAGCACAGAGGGTGATGGGTGAGTGGGACTGGGTGTGAGTTAGGACACGGGGCAGTGAGCACAGGGGGTGATGGGTGAGTGGGACTGGGTGCGAGTTAGGACACGGGGTCAGTGAGCACAGGGGGTGATGGGTGAGTGGGACTGGGTGTGAGTTAGGACACGGGGCAGTGAGCACAGGGGGTGATAGGTGAGTGGGACCCGGTGCGACTTAGGAAACGGGGCAGTGAGCACAGGGGGTGATGGGTGAGTGGGACTGGGTGCGAGTTAGGACACGGGGCAGTGAGCACAGGGGGTGATGGGTGAGTGGGACTGGGTGTGAGTTAGGACACGGGGCAGTGAGCACAGAGGGTGATGGGTGAGTGGGACTGGGTGTGAGTTAGGACACGGGGCAGTGAGCACAGGGGGTGATGGGTGAGTGGGACTGGGTGTGAGTTAGGACACGGGGCAGTGAGCACAGGGGGTGATGGGTGAGTGGGACTGGGTGTGAGTTGGGACACGGGGCAGTGAGCACAGGGGGTGATGGGTGAGAGGGACTCGATGTGAGTTAGGACACATTCAGTGAGCACAGGGGGTGATGGGTGAGCGGGACTGGGTACGAGTTAGGACATGGGGCAGTGAGCACAGGGGGTGATGGGTGAGTGGGACTGGGTGTGAGTTAGGACACGGGGCAGTGAGCACAGGGGGTGATGGGTGAGTGGGACTCGGTGCGAGTTAGGACACGGGGGCAGTGAGCACAGGGGGTGATGGGTGAGTGGGACTGGGTGTGAGTTAGGACACGGGGCAGTGAGCACAGGGGGTTATGGGTGAGTGGGACTGGGTGTGAGTTAGGACACGGGGCAGTGAGCACAGGGGGTGATGGGTGAGTGGGACTGGGTGTGAGTTAGGACACGGGGCAGTGAGCACAGGGGGTGATGGGTGAGAGGGACTCGATGTGAGTTAGGACACATTCAGTGAGCACAGGGGGTGATGGGTGAGCGGGACTGGGTACGAGTTAGGACATGGGGCAGTGAGCACAGGGGGTGATGGGTGAGTGGGACTGGGTGTGAGTTAGGACACGGGGCAGTGAGCACAGGGGGTGATGGGTGAGTGGGACTCGGTGTGAGTTAGGACACGGGGGCAGTGAGCACAGGGGGTGATGGGTGAGTGGGACTGGGTGTGAGTTAGGACACGGGGCAGTGAGCACAGTGGGTGATGGGTGAGTGGGACTGGGTGTGAGTTAGGACACGGGGCAGTGAGCACAGGGGGTGATGGATGAGTGGGACTGGGTGTGAGTTAGGACACGGGGCAGTGAGCACAGGGGGTGATGGGTGAGAGGGACTCGGTGTGAGTTAGGACACATTCAGTGAACACAGGGGGTGATGGGTGAGCGGGACTGGGTGCGAGTTAGGACATGGGGCAGTGAGCACAGGGGGTGATGGGTGAGTGGGACTGGGTGTGAGTTAGGACACGGGGCAGTGAGCACAGGGGGTGATGGGTGAGTGGGACTGGGTGTGAGTTAGGACACGGGGCACAGGGGGTGATGGGTGAACGGGACTCGGTGCAAGTTAGGACACGGGGACAGTGAGCACAGGGGGTGATGGGTGAGCGGGACTCGGTGTGAGTTAGGACACGGGTCAGTGAGCACAGGGGTGATGGGTGAGTGGGACTCGGTGCGAGTTAGGAAACGGGGCAGTGAGCACAGGGGGTGATGGGTGAGTGGGACTCGGTGCGAGTTAGGACACGGGGGCAGTGAGCACAGGGGGTGATGGGTGAGTGGGACTGGGTGTGAGTTAGGACACGGGGCAGTGAGCACAGGGGGTGATGGGTGAGTGGGACTGGGTGTGAGTTAGGACACGGGGCAGTGAGCACAGGGGGTGATGGGTGAGTGGGACTCGGTGCGAGTTAGGACAAGGGGGCAGTGAGCACAGGGGGTGATGGGTAAGTGGGACTGGGTGTGAGTTAGGACACGGGGCAGTGAGCACAGGGGGTGAAGGGTGAGTGGGACTGGGTGTGAGTTAGGACACGGGGCCGTGAGCACAGGGGGTGATGGGTGAGAGGGACTCGGTGTGAGTTAGGACACATTCAGTGAGCACAGGGGGTGATGGGTGAGCGGGACTGGGTACGAGTTAGGACATGGGGCAGTGAGCACAGGGGGTGATGGGTGAGTGGGACTGGGTGTGAGTTAGGACACGGGGCAGTGAGCACAGGGGGTGATGGGTGAGTGGGACTCGGTGCGAGTTAGGACACGGGGGCAGTGAGCACAGGGGGTGATGGGTGAGTGGGACTGGGTGTGAGTTAGGACACGGGGCAGTGAGCACAGGGGGTGATGGGTGAGTGGGACTGGGTGTGAGTTAGGACACGGGGCAGTGAGCACAGGGGGTGATGGATGAGTGGGACTGGGTGTGAGTTAGGACACGGGGCAGTGAGCAGAGGGGGTGATGGGTGAGAGGGACTCGGTGTGAGTTAGGACACATTCAGTGAGCACAGGGGGTGATGGGTGAGCGGGACTGGGTACGAGTTAGGACATGGGGCATTGAGCACAGGGGGTGATGGGTGAGTGGGACTCGGTGTGAGTTAGGACACGGGTCAGTGAGCACAGGGGGTGATGGGTGAGTGGGACTGGGTGTGAGTTAGGATACAAGGTCAGTGAGCACAGGGGGTGATGGGTGAGCGGGACTCGGTGCGAGTTAGGACACGGGGTCAGTGAGCACAGGGGGTGATGGGTGAGTGGGACTGGGTGCGAGTTAGGACAGGGGGCAGTGAGCACAGGGGGTGATGGGTGAGTGGGACTGGGTGCGAGTTAGGACACGGGGCAGTGAGCACAGGGGGTGATGGGTGAGTGGGACTGGGTGCGAGTTAGGACACGGGGCAGTGAGCACAGGGGGTGATGGGTGAGTGGGACTGGGTGTGAGTTAGGACACGGGGCACAGGGGGTGATGGGTGAACGGGACTCGGTGCAAGTTAGGACACGGGGACAGTGAGCACAGGGGGTGATGGGTGAGCGGGACTCGGTGTGAGTTAGGACACGGGTCAGTGAACACAGGGGGTGATGGGTGAGTGGGACTCGGTGCGAGTTAGGAAACGGGGCAGTGAGCACAGGGGGTGATGGATGAGTGGGACTGGGTGCGAGTTAGGACAAGGGGCAGTGAGCACAGGGGGTGATGGGTGAGTGGGACTGGGTGCGAGTTAGGACACGGGGTCAGTGAGCACAGGGGGTGATGGGTGAGTGGGACTGGGTGTGAGTTAGGACACGGGGCAGTGAGCACAGGGGGTGATGGGTGAGCGGGACTCGGTGTGAGTTAGGACACGGGTCAGTGAACACAGGGGGTGATGGGTGAGTGGGACTCGGTGAGAGTTAGGAAACGGGGCAGTGAGCACAGGGGGTGATGGGTGAGTGGGACTGGGTGCGAGTTAGGACACGGGGCAGTGAGCACAGGGGGTGATGGGTGAGTGGGACTGGGTGTGAGTTAGGACACGGGGCAGTGAGCACAGAGGGTGATGGGTGAGTGGGACTCGGTGCGAGTTAGGACACGGGGCAGTGAGCACAGGGGGTGATGGGTGAGTGGGACTGGGTGCGAGTTAGGACACGGGGTCAGTGAGAACAGGGGGTGATAGGTGAGTGGGTCTGGGTGTGAGTTAGGACACGGGGCAGTGAGCACAGGGGGTGATGGGTGAGTGGGACTCGGTGCGAGTTAGGACACGGGGGCAGTGATCACAGTGGGTGATGGGTGAGTGGGACTGGGTGTGAGTTAGGACACGGGGCAGTGAGCACAGGGGGTGATGGGTGAGTGGGACTGGGTGTGAGTTAGGACACGGGGCAGTGAGCACAGGGGGTGATGGGTGAGAGGGACTCGGTGTGAGTTAGGACACAGTCAGTGAGCACAGGGGGTGATGGGTGAGTGGGACTGGGTGTGAGTTAGGACACGATTCAGTGAGCACAGTGGGTGATGGGTGAGTGGGACTGGGTGTGAGTTAGGACACGGGGTCAGTGAGCACAGGGGGTGATGGGTGAGTGGGACTCGGTGTGAGTTAGGACACGGGGCAGTGAGCACAGGGGGTGATGGGTGAGTGGGACTGGGTGTGAGTTAGGACACGGGTCAGTGAGCACAGTGGGTGATGGGTGAGTGGGACTGGGTGTGAGTTAGGACACGGGGGCAGTGAGCACAGGGGGTGATGGGTGAGTGGGACTCGCTGCAAGTTAGGACACGGGTCAGTGAGCACAGGGGGTGATGGGTGAGTGGGACTCGGTGTGAGTTAGGACACGGGGGCAGTGAGCACAGGGGGTGATGGGTGAGTGGGACTGGGTGTGAGTTAGGACACGGGGTCAGTGAGCACAGGGGGTGATGGGTGAGTGGGACTGGGTGTGAGTTAGGACACGGGGTCAGTGAGCACAGGGGGTGATGGGTGAGTGGGACTGGGTGCAAGTTAGGACACGGGGTCAGTGAGCACAGGGGGTGATGGGTGAGTGGGACTGAGTGCAAGTTAGGACACGGGGTCAGTGAGCACAGTGGGTGATGGGTGAGTGGGACTGGGTGCAAGTTAGGACACGGGGTCAGTGAGCACAGGGGGTGATGGGTGAGTGGGACTGGGTGTGAGTTAGGACACGGGGCAGTGAGCACAGGGGGTGATGGGTGAGCGGGACTCGGTGTGAGTTAGGACACGGGTCAGTGAACACAGGGGGTGATGGGTGAGTGGGACTCGGTGCGAGTTAGGAAACGGGGCAGTGAGCACAGAGGGTGATGGGTGAGTGGGACTGGGTGCGAGTTAGGACACGGGGCAGTGAGCACAGGGGGTGATGGGTGAGTGGGACTGGGTGTGAGTTAGGACACGGGGCAGTGAGCACAGAGGGTGATGGGTGAGTGGGACTCGGTGCGAGTTAGGACACGGGGCAGTGAGCACAGGAGGTGATGGGTGAGTGGGACTGGGTGCGAGTTAGGACACGGGGTCAGTGAGCACAGGGGGTGATGGGTGAGTGGGACTGGGTGTGAGTTAGGACACGGGGCAGTGAGCACAGGGGGTGATGGGTGAGTGGGACTCGGTGCGAGTTAGGACACGGGGGCAGTGAGCACAGGGGGTGATGGGTGAGTGGGACTGGGTGTGAGTTAGGACACGGGGCAGTGAGCACAGGGGGTGATGGGTGAGTGGGACTGGGTGTGAGTTAGGACACGGGGCAGTGAGCACAGGGGGTGATGGGTGAGAGGGACTCGGTGTGAGTTAGGACACAGTCAGTGAGCACAGGGGGTGATGGGTGAGTGGGACTGGGTGTGAGTTAGGACACGGGGCAGTGAGCACAGGGGGTGATGGGTGAGTGGGACTCGGTGTGAGTTAGGACACGGGGCAGTGAGCACAGGGGGTGATGGGTGAGTGGGACTGGGTGTGAGTTAGGACACGGGGTCAGTGAGCACAGGGGGTGATGGGTGAGTGGGACTGGGTGTGAGTTAGGACACGGGTCAGTGAGCACAGTGGGTGATGGGTGAGTGGGACTGGGTGTGAGTTAGGACACGGGGGCAGTGAGCACAGAGGGTGATGGGTGAGTGGGACTGGGTACGAGTTAGGACACGGGGCAGTGAGCACAGGGGGTGATGGGTGAGTGGGACTGGGTGTGAGTTAGGACACGGGGCAGTGAGCACAGGAGGTGATGGGTGAGTGGGACTGGGTGCGAGTTCGGACACGGGGCAGTGAGCACAGTGGGTGATGGGTGAGTGGGACTCGGTGCAAGTTAGGACACGGGGCAGTGAGCACAGGGGGTGATGGGTGAGTGGGACTGGGTGCAAGTTAGGACACGGGGCAGTGAGCACAGGGGGTGATGGGTGAGTGGGACTGGGTGTGAGTTAGGACACGGGGTCAGTGAGCACAGGGGGTGATGGGTGAGTGGGACTGGGTGTGAGTTAGGACACGGGGGCAGTGAGCACAGGGGGTGATGGGTGAGTGGGACTGGGTGTGAGTTAGGACACAGGGTCAGTGAGCACAGGGGGCGATGGGTGAGTGGGACTGGGTGTGAGTTAGGACACGGGGCAGCCGCGTTTTGGATCACCTCTAGTTTACGTCGGGTAGAATGTGCTCGCTGACCTACATTAGCTCGCGGTCTGCCAACGCCTTGATTTCAAAATTCTCATTCTTGTTTTCAAATCCCTCCATGGCCCTAGTCCCCTCGCTATCTCTGTAACCTCTTCCAGCCCCTACACCCCTCCCTATCTCTGTAACCTCCTCCAGCCCCTACACCCCTCCCTATCTCTGTAACCTCCTCCAGCCCCTACACCACTCCTATCTCTGTAACCTCCTCCAGCTCCTACACCACTCCTATCTCTGTAAGCTCCTCCAGCTCCTACACCCCTCCCTATCTCTGTAACCTCCTCCAGCCCCTACACCCCTCCCTATCTGTGTAACCTCCTCCAGCCCCGACACCCCTCCCTATCTCTGTAACCTCCTCCAGCCCCTACACCCCTCCCTATCTGTGTAACCTCCTCCAGCTCCTACACCCCTCCCTATCTCTGTAACCTCCTCCAGTCCCTACACCCCTCCCTATCTCTGTAACCTCCTCCAGCCCCTTCACCCCTCCCTATCTCTGTAACCTCCTCCAGCCCCTACACCCCTCCCTATCTCTGTAACCTCCTCCAGCCCCTACACCCCTCCCTATCTCTGTAACCTCCTCCAGCCCCTACATACCTCCCTTTCTCTGTAACCCCCTCCAGCCCCTACACCCCTCCATAACTCTGTAACCACCTCCAGCCCCTACACCCCTCCCTATCTCTGTAACCTCCTCCAGCCCCTACACCCCTCCCTATCTCTGTAACCTCCTCCAGCCCCTACACCCCTCCCTATCTCTGCAACCTCCTCCAGCCCCTACATACCTACCTATCTCTGTAACCCCCTCCAGCCCCTACACCCCTCCATAACTCTGTAACCTCCTCCAGCCCCTACACCCCTCCCTATCTCTGTAACCTCCTCCAGCCCCTACACCCCTCCCTATCTCTGTAACCTCCTCCAGCCCCTACAGCCCTCCCTATCTCTGTAACCTCCTCCAGCCCCTACACCCCTCCCTATCTCTGTAACCTCCTCCAGCCCCTACATCCCTCCCTATCTCTGTAACCTCCTCCAGCCCCTACATCCCTCCCTATCTCTGTAACCTCCTCCAGCCCCTACACCCCTCCCTATCTCTGTAACCTCCTCCAGTCCCTACGCCCCACCCTATCTCTGTAACCTCCTCCAGCCCCTACACCCCTCCCTATCTCTGTAACCTCCTCCAGCCCCTACACCCCTCCCTATCTCTGTAACCCCCTCCAGCCCCTACACCCCTCCCTATCTCTGTAACCTCCTCCAGCCCCTACACCCCGCCCAGATCTCTGCGTTCTTCCAATTCTGCCCTCTCGCGCATCTTCTGATTTCCAATAGCTCCTCCTGAGTCCCCAAGCTGTCGGATTCCCTCCCTAAACCTGTGCGACGCTCTCTCATCTGCTTTAACACGCTCCTTAACTCCGATCTCTTTGACCGAGCTTTTGTCCAAATATGTGGCTCGGGGTTAAGTTTGCTTCATGCATCTGTCCAGCACCTTGGGAGATTTCACGATGCTAACGACGCGACATTAAAGTCACTTACTGTTGGTTGGTTTCGATCTCCTCAGCAAAGGACCATGCAAATGGACAATTCAGGACAGGTAAATCGGGGATTTTTTATTGAGAAAAAATAGAACAGCCTTCGAGAGGGTGCAGAGGAGATTGATCAGCATGGTACTAGGGGATAGAAACATAGAATCATAGACAATAGGTGCAGGAGTAGGCTATTCGGCCCTTCGAGCCTGCACCACCATTCAATAAGATCATGGCTGATCATTCACCTCAGTACCCCTTTCCTGCTTTCTCTCCATACCCCTTGATCCCTTTAGCCGTAAGGGCCACATCTAACTCCCTCTGGAATTTATCCAATGAACTGGCCCCAACAACTCTCTGCGGCCGGGAATTCCACAGGTTCACAACTCTCTGAGTGAAGAAGTTTCTCCTCATCTCGGTCCTAAATGGCTTACCCCTTATCCTTAGACTGTGTGACCCCTGGTTCTGGACTTTGCCCAACATCGGGAACGTTCTTCCCACATCTAACCTGTCTAGTCCCGTCAGAATTTGATGTGATTCTATGAGATCCCCTCTCATTCTTGTAAATTCCAGTGACAATAAGCCTAGTCGATCCAGTCTTTCTTCATGTGTCAGTCCCGCCATCCCGGGAATCAGTCTGGTGAACTTTCGCTGCACTCCCTCAATAGCAAGAATGTCCTTCCTCAGATTAGGAGACCAAAACTGAACACAATATTCCAGGTGGGGCCTCACTAAGGCCCTGTACAACTGCAGCAACACCTCCCTGCTCCTATACTCAAATCCTCTCGCTATGAAGGCCAACATACCATTTGCCTTCTTCACCGCCTGCTGTACCTGCATGGCCAACCTTCAATGACTGATGTACCATGACACCCAGGTCTCGTTGCACCTCCCCTTTTCCTAATCTGCCGCCATTCAGATAATATTCTGCCTTCCTGTTTTTATCACCAAAGTGGATAACCTCACATTTATCCACATTATACTGCATCTGCCATGCATTTGCCCACTCACCTAACCTGTCCAAGTCGCTCTGCAGCCTCTTAGCATCCCCCTCACATGAGGGACTTCAGTTTCATGGAGAGACTGGAGACGCTGGGGAGTTCTGCCGGGGCAGAGCAGGCTGATGGGGTGACCTGATAGCGCTCTTTACAATTACGAAGGGGTTTCGATGGGGAAGAAGTATAGATGTTTACAGTTGTGTGGGTGAGACAAGGACTAGGGGGCATTCAAGTGAATATCGCCACTCATAAATCCAATCGTGGAATTCAGGAGAAACAACTTCTTTAATAGTCAATTATTAAAGATGAAATAACAGCGCATTTAGAAAGCAGTGACAGGATCGGTCCAAGTCAGCATGGGTTTATGAAAGGGAAATCCTGCTTGACAAATCTTCTGGAATTTTTTGAGGATGCAACTGGTAGAGTGGACAAGGGAGAACCAGTGGATGTGGTGTATTTGGACTTTCAAAAGGCTTTTGACAAGGTCCCACACAAGAGATTGGTGTGCAAAATCAAAGCACATGGTATTGGGGGTAATGTACTGATGTGGATAGAGAACTGGTTGGCAGACAGGAAGCAGAGAGTCGGGATAAACGGGTCCTTTTCAGAATGGCAGGCAGTGACTAGTGGAGTGCCGCAGGGCTCAGTGCTGGGACCCCAGCTCTTTACAATATACATTAACGATTTAGACGAAGGAACTGAATGTAATATCTCCAAGTCTGCAGATGACACTAAGCTGGGTGGCGGTGTGAGCTGTGAGGGGGACACTAAGAGGCTGCAGGGTGACTTGGACAGGTTAGGTGAGTGGGCAAATGCATGGCAGATGCAGTATAATGTGGATAAATGTGAGGTTATCCACTTTGGTGATAAAAACAGGAAGGCAGAATATTATCTGAATGGTGACAGATTAGGAAAAGGGGAGGTGCAACGAGACCTGGGTGTCATGGTACATCAGTCATTGAAAGTTGGCCATGCAGGTATAGCAGGCGGTGAAGAAGGCAAATGGTATGTTGGCCTTCATAGCTAGGGGATTTGAGTATAGGAGCAGGGAGGTCTTACTGCAGTTGTACAGGGCCTTAGTGAGGCCTCACCTGGAATATTGTGTTCAGTTTTGGTCTCCTAATCTGAGGAAGGACGTTCTTGCTATTGAGGGAGTGCAACGAAGGTTCACCAGACTGATTCCCGGGATGGCTGGACTGTCATATGAGGAGAGACTGGATCAACTGGGCCTGTATTCACTGGAATTTAGAAGAAAAAGAACATAAGAACATAAGAATTAGGAACAGGAGTAGGCCATCTAGCCCCTCGAGCCTGCTCCGCCATTCAACATGATCATGGCTGATCTGGCCGTGGACTATGAGAGGGGATCTCATAGAATCATATCAAATTCTGACGGGACTGGACAGGTTAGATGTAGGAAGAATGTTCCCGATGTTGGGGAAGACCAGAACCAGGGATCACAGTCTAAGGATAAGGGGTAGGCCATTTAGGACCGAGATGAGGAGAAACTTCTTCACTCAGAGAGTTGTGAACCTGTGGAATTCCCTGCCGCAGAGAGTTGTTGAGGCCCAGTTCATTGGATATATTCCAGAGGGAGTTAGATATGGTCCTTATGGCTAAAGGGATCAAGGGGTATGGAGAGAAAGCAGGAAAGGGGTACTGAGGTGAATGATCAGCCATGATCTTATTGAATGGTGGTGCAGGCTCGAAGGGCCGAATGGCCTGCTCCTGCACCTATTTTCTATTGTCTATGTACCGCCCAACGAATGGTCGAGGCAAATAATATCGGTGCATTTAAGGGAAGGCTGGATCAACATATGAGGGGGAAAGGGAACAGAGGGTTGTGTAAATGGGTTGAGATGAAGAGGGCCTGGGAGGAAGTTGGTTTGGAGCGTAAACATCGGCACGGACCTGTTGAGCCGAATTGGCTCTTCCTGTGTGCCATGCTCCAGGTAATTCTGTGTTGTGTGGCCCATAAAACCATGCAGACTGTCTCTCAGTGGCCTCTCTGGTGAAGTCCATGTGTTCACCCATCTTTGTCCAACATTGCAGAGCTGCCTGGACCATCAGAGGACAAGGAAGATGAAGCAGGACCTACACCAGGTAAGCAGCCTATCGGATTTACTGAAGTGTCACCACCACAGGCAGTCCCTCGGAATCGAGGAAGACTTGCCTCCACTCTAACAGTGAGTCCTCAGGTGACTGAACCGTCCAATACGAGAGCCACAGTCCCTGTCACAGGTGGGACAGACAGTGGTTGAGGGAAGGGGAGGGTGGGACTGGTTTGCCGCACGTTCCTTCCGCTGCCTGCGCTTGGTCTCTGCAGCTCTCGGCGACGGGACTCGAGGTGCTCAGCGCCCTCCCGGATGCACTTCCTCCACTTAGGGCGGACTGGTCTTTGGGCCAGGGACTCCCAGGTATCGGTGGGAATGTTGCACTTTATCAGGGAGGGGTGTCCCTTGTAACGTTTCCTCTGCCCACCTTTGGCTCGCTTGCCGTGAAGGAGTTCCGAGTAGAGTGCTTGCTTTGGGAGTCTCGTGTCTGGGGCGTGCGGATGATGTGGCCCTGCCCAGCGGAGCTGGTCGAGTGTGGTCAGTGCTTCGATGCTGGGGATGTTGGCCTGGTCGAGGACGCTAACGTTGGTGCGTCTGTCCTCCCGGGGGATTTGTAGGATCTTGCGGAGACAGCGTTGGTGGTATTTCTCCAGCGACTTGAGGTGTCTACTGTACACGGTCCATGTCTCTGGACCATACAGGAGGGCGGGTATCACTACAGCCCTGTAGACCATGAGCTGGGGGTGAGGTACCTACTGTACATGGTCCATGTCTCTGAGCCACACAGGAGGGCGGGTATCACTACAGCCCTGTAGACCATGAGCTGGGGGTGAGATACCTACTGTACACGGTCCATGTCTCTGAGCCATACAGGAGGGTGGGTATCACTACAGCCCTGTAGACCATGAGCTGGGGGTGAGATACCTACTGTACATGGTCCATGTCTCTGGGCCATACAGGAGGGCGGGTATCACTACAGCCCTGTAGACCATGAGCTGGGGGTGAGATACCTATTGTACACGGTCCATGTCTCTGAGCCATACAGGAGGGTGGGTATCACTACAGACCTGTAGACCATGAGCTTGGGGTGAGATACCTACTGTACATGGTCCATGTCTCTGAGCCATACAGGAGGGCGGGTATCACTACAGCCCCGTAGACCATGAGCTGGGGGTGAGATACCTACTGTACATGGTCCATGTCTCTGAGCCACACAGGAGGGCGGGTATCACTACAGCCCTGTAGACCATGAGCTCGGTGGTGGATTTGAGGGCCTGGTCTTCAAACACTCTGTTCCTCAGGCGGCCGAAGGCTGCACTGGCGCACTGGAGGCGGTGTTGGATCGCGTCGTCGATGCCTGCCCTTGTTGATAGGAGGCTCCCGAGGTTTGGGAAATGGTCCACGGTGTCCAGGGCCGGGCCGTGGATCTTGATGACTGGGGGTCAGTGCTGTGCGGCGAGGACAGGCTGGTGGAGGACCTTTGTCTCACGGATGTTTAGCGTAAGGCCCATGCTTTCGTACACCTCACTAAAGTGTAACTCCCACTGGGCCAGTGTAGGTTTGTCCATTCGAGGCGCGCATGCACGCTATCTGGAACTAGCCGCCACTCTGGCCAAGCTGTTCCAGTACAGGCTTCAAACACTGGAGCCTATCCGGTTACGTGGAAAACTGCCGAGGCATATCCTGTCCCCAAGGAGCAGGACAAATCCAATCTGGCCAATTACTGCCCCACCAGGTGTAGAAACATAGAAACATAGAAAATAGGAGCAGGAGTAGGCCATTCGGCCCCTCGAGCCTGCAGCACCATTCAATGTGATCATGGCTGATCCTCTATTCCCAACACCATATTCCCGCTTTCTCCCCATACCCCGTGATGCCTTTAGTGACTAGAAATCTATCTATCGCCCTCTTAAATATATTCAGTAACTTGGCCCCCACAGCCTTCTGTGGTAGAGAATTCCACAGGTTCACCACCCTCTGAGTGAAGAAGTTTCTCCTCATCTCGGTCCTAAATTTCCTCCCCCGTATCCTGAGACTGTGTGACCCCTTGTTCTAGACTTCCCAGACCCGGGGAAACACCCTCCCCACATCCAGTCTGTCCAACCCCGTCAGAATTTTATACCTTTCAGTGAGATCCCCCTCTCATTCTTCTCGACTCCAGTGAATACAGGGCCCAGTCGACCCAATCTCTCCTCGTACCACAGTCCTGCCGTCCCAGGAATCAGTCTGGTGAACCTTCGCTGCACTCCCTCTGTGGTAAGTGTATCCTTCCTTAGGTAAGGAGACCAGAACTGCTCACAATACTCCAGGTGTGGTCTCACCAAGGCCCTGTATAACTGGAGTGAGACATCCTGGCTCCTGTACACAAACCCTCTTGCAATGAAGGCCAACATACCATTATCCTCCCTCACTGCTTGCTACACCGGCATGTTTGTTTTCACTGACTGGTGTACAAGGACACCCAGGTCCCTCTGTAAATCCACACTTCTCAATCCCTCACCATTTAAATAATACTTTGTCCTTATGTTTTTCCCAGCAAAGTGGATCACCACGTTTACCCACGTTATACTGCATCTGCCATGTGTTTGCCCACTCACTCGGCCGATCTAAGTGTCTTTGTATGCTCCTCACAGCTCACAATCCAGCCTCGTTTTGCGTCGTCAGCAAACTGGGAAATATTACATTTGGTTCCCTCAGCCAAATCATTGATACATAGTGTGAATAGCTGGGGCCCAAGCCTCTGTCACAGGTGGGACAGACAGTGGTTGAGGGAAGGGGAGGGTGGGACTGGTTTGCCGCACGCTCCTTCCGCTGCCTGCGCTTGCTTTCTGCACGCTCTCGGCGACGAGACTCGAGGTGCTCAGCGCCCTCCCGGATGCACTTCCTCCACTTAGGGGCGGACTGGTCTTTGGGCCCAGGGACTCCCAGGTATGGGTGGGGGATGTTGCACTGTATCAGGGAGGGGGGTGTCCCTTGTAACGTTTCCTCTGCCCACCTGGGGGGCTCGCTTGCCGTGAAGGAGTTCCGAGTCG
Source organism: Pristiophorus japonicus (assembly GCF_044704955.1). Lineage (NCBI taxonomy): Eukaryota > Metazoa > Chordata > Chondrichthyes > Pristiophoridae > Pristiophorus > Pristiophorus japonicus. Next base: position 314,726 of record NW_027254312.1, read on the forward strand.
AGCGCTCGCTTTGGGGAGTCTCGTGTCGGGGGGGCGTGCGGACAATGTGGCCCTGCCCAGAGGAGCTGGTTTGGGTTTCGCCAGAACCAATCGGTTCCCTTAAAGCCTCGGTCCAAACATGGACCAGAGAGCTGAATTTCAGAGGCGAAAGTGAGACTGACTGCCCTTGACATCAAGGCAGCATTTGACCGAGTGTGGGTTCAAGGAGCCCCAGTAAAACTGAAGTCAGTCAGAATCAGGCTGAAGTCATACTGTAAGGATTTTGAAACCCTGCTACGTACAGTTCTTTGACTTAGGATTTGTAAAAACAAAATACAGACAACACAGAGTTTTGGCTCAACGAGATTTGTTCGTTTATTGAACAGACACTCAATTAGCTCTCCTGTATAAATCACTACGATTTATATTAAACTAACACAAGAACATCAGAAATAGCAGCAGGAGTCGGCCATTCGGCCCCTCGAGCCTGCTCCGCCATTTAATACCATCATGGCTGATCCGATCATGGACTCAGCTCCACTTCCCTGCCCGCTCCCCATAACCCTTCACTCCCTGATCGCTCAAACATCTCCGCCTTAAATATATTCAATGTCCCAGCTTCCACAGCTCTCTGAGGCAGCGAATTCCACAGATTTGCAACCCTCTGAGAGAAGAAATTCCTCCTCATCTCAGTTTTAAATGGGCGGCCCCTTATTCTAAGACCATGCCCCCTAGTTCTAGTCTCCCCCCATCAGTGGGAACATCCTCTCTGCATCCACCTTGTCAAGCCCCCCTCATAATCTGATACGTTTCGATAAGATCACCTCTCATTCTTCTGAACTCCAATGAGTAGAGGCCCAACCTCCTCAACCTTTCCTCATAAGGCAACCCCCTCATCCCCGGAATCGACCGAGTGAACCTTCTCTGAACTGCCTCCAAAGCAAAGTATCTCCTTTCGTAAATACAGAGACCAGAACTGTGCACGCAGTACTCCAGGTGTGGCCTCACCAATACCCTGTATAACTGGAGCAAGACTTCCCTGCTTTTATACTCCATCCCCTTTGCAATAAAGGCCAAGATTTCATTGGCCTTCCTGATCACTTGCTGTACCTGCAGACTAACCTTTTGTGTTTCATGTACATGTCTAGTTGAACAGAAAGACACACGATGGCCTTATATCGTGGGACTAACTATCGTGCTGTTAATCATCGTGACAGCAGTGATTGCTGTTGCTATTTACAGTAAGTGTCTAGATCTCATTACAACTTGTGTTTCAGCCCCCCAATGACCCTTGCAAAGGCCGCACTGTCGGAGGGGCAGTACTGAGGGAGCGCCGCACTGTCGGAGGGGCAGTGCTGAGGGAGTGCCGCACTGTCGGAGGGACAGTACTGAGGGAGTGCCGCCCTGTCGGAGGGGCAGAACTGAGGGAGTGCCGCACTGTCAGAGGGGCAGTACTGAGGGAGCCCCGTACTGTCGGAGGGGCAGTACTGAGGGAGTGCCGCACTGTCGGAGGGGCAGTACTGAGGGAGCGCCACACTGTCGGAGGGGCAGTACTGAGGGAGCGCCGCACTGTCGGAGGGGCAGTACTGAGGGAGCGCCGCACTGTCGGAGGGGCAGTACTGAGGGAGTGCCGCACTGTCGGAGGGGCAGTATTGAGGGAGCGCCGCACTGTCGGAGGGGCAGTACTGAGGGAGCGCCGCACTGTCGGAGGGGCAGTACTGAGGGAGTGCCGCACTGTCGGAGGGGCAGTATTGAGGGAGTGCCGCACTGTCGGAGGGGCAATATTGAGGGAGTGCCGCACTGTCGGAGGGGCAGTACTGAGGGAGTGCCGGACCGTCGGAGGGGCAGTATTGCGGGAGTGCCGCACTGTCGGAGGGGCAGTACTTAGGGAGTGCCGCACTGTCGGAGGGGCAGTACTGAGGGAGCGCCGCACTGTCTGAGGGGCAGTACTGAGGGAGTGCCGCACTGTCGGAGGGGCAGTACTGTGGGAGCGCCGCACTGTCGGAGGGGCAGTACTGAGGGAGTGCCGCACTGTCGGAGGGGCAGTACTGTGGGAGCGCCGCACTGTCGGAGGGACAGTACTGAGGGAGTGCCACACTGTCGGAGGGTTAGTACTGAAGGAGTGCCGCACTGTCGGAGGGGCAGTACTGTGGGAGCGCCGCACTGTCGGAGGGGCAGTACTGTGGGAGCGCCGCACTGTCGGAGGGACAGTACTGAGGGAGTGCCACACTGTCGGAGGGTTAGTACTGAAGGAGTGCCGCACTGTCGGAGTGGCAGTAATGAGGGAGCGCCGCACTGTCGGAGGGGCAGTACTGAGGGAGTGCCGCACTGTCGGAGGGGCAGTACTGAGGGAGTGCCGCACTGTCGGAGGGTCAGTACTGAGGGAGTGCCGCACTGTCGGAGGGACAGTACTGAGGGAGTGCCGCACTGTTGTAGGGACAGTCCTGAGATCAAGTCTCCCTGTTCGTAGAAGGTTATTACAGATCAAACAGCCACTGTTGGAAAAAGAGCAGAAAGCGATTCTCCCAAGTGTCCTAGGGACCTCAGTCCTCCAAATCTTCCTGAGATCAAACAATCTCATAGAAACATAGAAAATTGGTGCAGGAGTGGGCCATTCGGCCCTTCGAGCCTGCACCATCATTCAATAAGATCATGGCTGATCATTCCCTCAGTACCCCTTTCCTGCTTTCTCTCCATACTCCTTGATCCCTTTAGCCGTAAGGACCATATCTCACTCCCTTTTGAATATATCCAATGAACTGGCCCCAACAACTCTCTGCGGTAGAGAATTCCACAGGTTCACCACTCTCTGAGTGAAGAAGTTTCTCCTCATCTCAGTCCTAAATGGCTTACCTCTTATCCTTAGGCTGTGACCCCTGGTTCTGGACTTCCCCAACATCGGGAACATTCTTCCCGCATCTAACCTGACCAGTCCCGTCAGGATTTTATATGTTTCTATGAGATCCCCTCTCATCCTTCTAAATTCCAGTGAATAAAGGCCCAGTCGATCCAGTCTCTCCTCATATGTCAGTCCTGCCATCCCTGGAATCAGTCTGGTGAACCTTCGCTGCACTCCCTCAATAGCAAGAACGTCCTTCCTCAGATTAGGAGACCAAAACTGAACACAGTTTTGCTGTTTGTGGGATATTGCTGTGCACAAAATGCTGGTAACGTTTGTGCTACTCAATATTCGTGGGTCATCGCCAATGTGCCGATTAACAACTTGGAGAGCAGGTCCACAGATCCCTGAAGGTAGCAGGCCAGGTCGATAAGATGGTTAAGAAGGCGTACGGCATACTTGCCTTTATTAGCCGAGGCATGGAATACAAGAGCAGGGAGGGTTATGCTTGAACTGTAAAAACACTGGTTAGACCACAGCTGGAGTACTGCGTGCAGTTCTGGTCACCGCATCACAGGAAGGACGTGATTGCACTGGAGAGGGTACAGAGGAGATTTACCAGGATGTTGCACTAGAGAGGGTACAGAGGAGATTTACCAGGATGTTGCACTGGAGAGGGTACAGAGGAGATTTACCAGGATGTTGCACTGGAGAGGGTACAGAGGAGATTTACCAGGATGTTGCACTGGAGAGGGTACAGAGGAGATTTACCAGGATGTTGCACTGGAGAGGGTACAGGGGGGATTTACCAGGATGTTGCACTAGAGAGGGTACAGAGGAGATTTACCAGGATGTTGCACTGGAGAGGGTACAGAGGAGATTTACCAGGATGTTGCACTGGAGAGGGTACAGAGGAGATTTACCAGAATGTTGCACTGGAGAGGGTACAGAGGAGATTTACCAGGATGTTGCACTGGAGAGGGTACAGGGGAGATTTACCAGGATGTTGCACTAGAGAGGGTACAGAGGAGATTTACCAGGATGTTGCACTGGAGAGGGTACAGAGGAGATTTACCAGGATGTTGCACTGGAGAGGGTACAGGGAAGATTTACCAGGATGTTGCACTAGAGAGGGTACAGAGGAGATTTACCAGGATGTTGCACTGGAGAGGATACAGAGGAGATTTATCAGGATGTTGCACTGGAGAGGGTACAGAGGAGAATGACCAGGATGTTGCACTGGAGAGGGTACAGAGGAGATTTACCAGGATGTTGCACTAGAGAGTGTACACAGGAGATTTACCAGGATGTTGCACTGGAGAGGGTACAGAGGAGATTTACCAGGATGTTGCACTCGAGAGAGTACAGAGGAGATTTACCAGGATGTTGCACTAGAGAGGGTACAGAGGAGATTTACCAGATGATGCACTGGAGAGGGTACAGAGGAGATTTACCAGGATGTTGCAATGGAGAGGGTACAGAGGAGATTTACCAGGCTGATGCACTGGAGAGGGTACAGAGGAGATTTACCAGGATGTTGCACTGGAGAGGGTACAGAGGAGATTGACCAGGATGTTGCAAGGAGAGAGTACAGAGGAGATTTACCAGGATGATGCACTAGAGAGGGTACAGAGGAGATTTAGCAGGATGATGCACTGGAGAGGGTACAGAGGAGATTTACCAGGATGTTGCACTAGAGAGGGTACAGAGGAGATTTACCAGGATGATGCACTGAAGAGGGTATAGAGGAGATTTACCAGGATGTTGCACTGGAGAGGGTACAGAGGAGATTTACCAGGATGTTGCACTGGAGAGGGTACAGAGGAGATTTAGCAGCATGTTGCACTGGAGAGGGTACAGAGGAGATTTACCAGGATGTTGCACAGGAGAGGGTACAGAGGAGATTTACCAGGATGTTGCACTGGAGAGGGTACAGAGGAGATTTACCAGGATGTTGCACAGGAGAGGGTACAGAGGAGATTTACCAGGATGTTGCACTAGAGAGGGTGCAGAGGAGATTTACCAGGATGTTGCACTAGAGAGGGTACAGAGGAGGTTTAGCAGCATGTTGCACCAGAGAGGGTACAGAGGAGATTAACCAAAATGTTGCACTAGAGAGGGTACAGAGGAGATTTACCAGGATGTTGCACTGGAGAGGGTACAGAGGAGATTTACCAGGATGTTGCACCAGAGAGTGTACAGAGGAGATTTACCAAAATGTTGCACGAGAGAGGGAACAGAGGAGATTTACCAGGATGTTGCACTAGAGAGGGTACAGAGGAGATTTACCAAAATGTTGCACTGGAGAGGGTACAGAGGAGATTTACCAGGATGTTGCACTAGAGACGGTACAGAGGAGATTTACCAGGATGTTGCACTGGAGAGGGTACAGAGGAGATTTACCAAGATGTTGCACTGGAGAGGGTACAGAGGAGATTTACCAGAATGTTGCACTAGAGAGGGTGCAGAGGAGATTTACCAGGATGTTGCACTAGAGTGGGTACAGAGGAGATTTACCAGGATGTTGCACTGGAGGGGGTACAGAGGAGGTTTACCAAGATGTTGCACTGAAGAGGGTACAGAGGAGATTTACCAGGATGTTGCACTGGAGAGCGTACAGAGCAGAATTACCAGGATGTTGCACGACAGAGGGTACAGAGGAGATTTACCAGGATGTTGCACTGGAGAGGGTACAGAGGAGATTTACCAGGATGTTGCACTAGAGAGGGTACAGAGGAGATTTACCAGGATGTTGCACTGGAGAGAGTACAGAGGAGATTTACCAGGATGTTGCACTGGAGAGAGTACAGAGGAGATTTACCAGGATGTTGCACTGGAGAGAGTACAGAGGAGATTTACCAGGATGTTGCACTGGAGAGAGTACAGAGGAGATTTACCAGGATGTTGCACTTGAGAGTGTACAGAGGAGATTTACCAGATGATGCACTGGAGAGGGTACAGAGAAGATTTACCAGGATGTTGCACTGGAGAGGGTAGAGAGGAGATTTACCAGGATGTTGCACTGGAGAGGGTACAGAGGAGATTTACCAGGATGTTGCACTAGAGAGCGTGCAGAAGAGATTTACCAGGCTGATGCACCAGAGAGGGTACAGAGGAGATTAACCAGGATGATGCACTGGAGAGGGTACAGAGGAGATTTACCAGGTTGATGCACCAGAGAGGGTACAGAGGAGATTTACCAGCATGTTGCACCAGAGAGGGTACAGAGGAGATTTACCAAGATGATGCACTGGAGAGGGTACAGAGGAGATTTACCAGGATGATGCACCAGAGAGAGTACAGAGGAGATTTACCCGGATGTTGCACTGAAGAGGGTACAGAGGAGATTTACCAAGATGTTGCACTAGACAGAGTACAGAGGAGATTTACGAGGATGTTGTACTAGAGAGGGTACAGAGGAGATTTACCAGGATGATGCACTGGAGAGGGTGCAGAGGAGATTTACCAAGATGTTGCACTACTGAGGGTACAGAGGAGATTTACCAGGATGATGCACTGGAGAGGGTACAGAGGCGATTTACCAGGATGTTGCACTAGAGAGGGTACAGAGGAGATTTACCAAGATGTTGAACTAGAGAGGGTACAGAGGAGATTTACAAGGATGTTGCACTAGAGAGGGTACAGAGGAGTTTTACCAGGATGATGCACTGGAGAGGGTACAGAGGAGATTTACCAGGATGTTGCACTGGAGAGGGTACAGAGGAGATTTACCAGGATGTTGCACTAGAGAGGGTACAGAGGAAATTTACCAGGATGTTACACTGGAGAGGGTACAGAGGAGATTTACCAGGATCTTGCACTAGAGAGGGTACAGAGGAGATTTACCAGGATGATGCACTGAAGAGGGTATAGAGGAGATTTACCAGATGTTGCACTGGAGAGGGTACAGAGGAGATTTACCAGGATGTTGCACTGGAGAGGGTACAGAGGAGATTTACCAGGATGTTGCACTGGAGAGAGTACAGAGGAGATTTACCAGGATGTTGCACTGGAGAGAGTACAGAGGAGATTTACCAGGATGTTGCACTGGAGAGAGTACAGAGGAGATTTACCAGGATGTTGCACTTGAGAGTGTACAGAGGAGATTTACCAGATGATGCACTGGAGAGGGTACAGAGGAGATTTACCAGGATGTTGCACTGGAGAGGGTATAGAGGAGATTTACCAGGATGTTGCACCAGAGAGGGTACAGAGGAGATTTACCAGGATGTTGCACTGGAGAGGGTACAGACGAGATTTACCAGGATGTTGCACTGGGGAGGGTACAGAGGAGATTTACCAAGATTTTGCACTGGAGAGGGTACAGAGGAGATTTACCAGAATGTTGCACTAGAGAGGGTGCAGAGGAGGTTTACCAGGCTGATGCACCAGAGAGGGTACAGAGGAGATTTACCAGGATGATGCACTGGAGAGGGTACAGAGGAGATTTACCAGGTTGATGCACCAGAGAGGGTACAGAGGAGATTTACCAGGATGATGCACTGGAGAGTGTACAGAGGAGATTTACCAGCATGTTGCACTGGAGAGGGTACAGAGGAGATTTACCAGGATGTTGCACTGGAGAGGGGACAGAGGAGATTTACCAGGATGATGCACTAGAGAGGGTACAGAGGAGATTTACCAGGATGTTGCACTAGAGAGGGTACAGAGGAGATTTACCAGGATGTTGCACTGGAGAGGGTACAGAGGAGATTTACGAGGAGGTTGCACTGGAGAGGGTACAGAGGAGATTTACCAGGATGTTGCACTAGAGCGGGTACAGAGGAGATTTACCAGGATGTTGCACTAGAGAGGGTACAGAGGAGATTTACCAGGACGTTGCACTAAAGTGGGTACAGAGGAGATTTACCAGGATGTTGCACTGGAGAGGGTACAGAGGAGATTTACCAGGACGTTGCACTAGAGAGGGTACAGAGGAGTGTTACCAGGATGTTGCACTGGAGAGGGTACAGAGGAGATTTACGAGGATGTTGCACTAGAGAGGGTACAGAGGAGATTTACCAGGATGTTGCACTAGATAGAGAGGGTACAGAGGAGATTTACCAGGATGTTGCAATAGAGAGGGTACAGAGGAGATTTACCAGGATGTTGCACTCGAGAGGGTACAGAGGAGATTTACCAGGATGTTGCACTGGAGAGGGTGCAGAGGAGATTTACCAGGATGTTGCACTGGAGAGGGTGCAGAGGAGATTTACCAGGACGTTGCACTAAAGTGGGTAGAGAGGAGATTTACCAGGATGTTGCACTGGAGAGGGTACAGAGGAGATTTACCAGGACGTTGCACTAGAGAGGGCACAGAGGAGATTTACCAGGATATTGCACTGGAGAGGGTGCAGAGGAGATTTACCAGGATGTTGCACTGGAGAGGTTATAGAGGAGAGTTACCAAGATGTTGCACTAGAGAGGGTACAGAGGAGATTTACCAGGATGTTGCACTAGAGAAAGGGTACAGAGGAGATTTACCAGGATGTTGCACTAGAGAGGGTACAGAGGAGATTTACCAGGATGTTGCACTAGAGAGGGTACAGAGGAGATTTACCAGGATGTTGCACTCGAGAGGGTACAGAGGAGATTTACCAGGATGTTGCACTGGAGAGGGTGCAGAGGAGATTTACCAGGATGTTGCACTGGAGAGGGTGCAGAGGAGATTTACCAGAATGTTGCACTAGAGAAAGGGTACAGAGGAGATTTACCAGGATGTTGCACTAGAGAGGGTACAGAGGAGATTTACCAGGATGTTGCACCTGAGAGGGTACAGAGGAGATTTACCAGATGATGCACTGGAGAGGGTACAGAGGAGATTTACCAGGATGTTACACTCGAGAAAGGGTACAGAGGAGATTTACCAGGATGTTGCACTAGAGAGGGTACAGAGGAGATTTACCAGGATGTTGCACCTGAGAGGGTGCAGAGGAGATTTACCAGATGATGTACTGGAGAGGGTACAGAGGAGATTTACCAGGATGTTGCACTGGAGAGGGTACAGAGGAGATTTACCAGGATGTTGCACTGGAGAGGGTACAGAGGAGATTTACCAGGATGTTGCACTACAGAGATTACAGAGGACATTTACCACGATGTTGCACTGGAGAGAGTGCAGAGGAGATTTACCAGGATGTTGCACCTGAGAGGGTACAGAGGAGATTTACCAAATGATGCACTGCAGAGGGTACAGAGGAGATTTACCAGGATGTTGCACGACAGAGGGTGCAGAGGAGATTTACCAGGATGTTGCACTAGAGAGGGTAGAGAGGAGATTTACCAGATGATGAATTGGAGAGGGTACAGAGGAGATTTACCAGGATGTTGCACTGGAGAGGGTACAGAGGAGATTTACCAGGATGTTGCACTAGAGAGGGTACAGAGGAGATTTACCAGCATGTTGCACTGGAGAGGGTACAGAGGAGATTTACCAGGATGATGCACTGGAGAGGGTACAGAGGAGATTTACCAAGATGATGCACTGGAGAGGGTACAAAGGAGATTTACCAAGATGTTGCACTTGCGAGGGTACAGAGGAGATTTATCAGCATGTTGCACTAGAGAGTGTACAGAGGAGATTTACCAGGATGTTGCACTGGAGAGGGTACAGAGGAGATTTACCAGGATGTTGCACTGGAGAGGGTACAGAGGAGATTTACCAGCATGTTTCACTAGAGAGGGTACAGAGGAGATTTACCAGGATGGTGCACGAGAGAGGGTACAGAGGAGATTTACCAAGATGTTGCACTTGAGATGGTACAGAGGAGATTTACCAGGATGTTGCACTAGAGAGAGTACAGAGGAGATTTACCAGGATGTTGCACTGGAGAGGGTGCAGAGGGGATTTACCAGGATGTTGCACGAGAGAGGGTACAGAGGAGATTTACCAGAATGTTGCACCAGAGAGGGTACAGAGTAGATTTACCAGGATGTTGCACTGGAGAGGGTACAGAGGAGATTTACCAGGATGTTGCAATAGAGAGGGTACAGAGGAGATGTACCAGGATGTTGTACTGGAGAGGGTGCAGAGGAGATTTACCAGGATGTTGCACTGGAGAGGGTACAGAGGAGATTTACCAGGATGTTGCACCAGAGAGGGTACAGAGGAGATTTACCAGGATGTTGCACTAGAGAGGGTACAGAGGAATACAACCAGGATGTTGCACTGGAGAGAGTACAGAGGAGATTTACCAGGATGTTGCACTAGAGAGGGTACAGATGAGATTCACCAGGATGTTGCACTGGAGAGGGTACAGAGGAGATTTACCAGGATGTGGCACTGGAGAGGGTACAGAGGAGATTTACTAGGATGTTGCACTAGAGATGATACACAGGAGATTTACCAGGATGTTGCACTGGAGAGGGTACAGAGGAGATTTACCAGGATGTTGCACTGGAGAGGGTGCAGAGTAGATTTACCAGGATGTTGCACTGGAGAGGGTACAGAGGAGATTTACTAGGATGTTGCAGGAGAGGTGGTATAGAGCAGATTTACCAGGATGTTGCACTGGAGAGGGTACAGAGGAGATTTACCAGGATGTTGCACTCGAGAGGGTACAGATGAGATTTACCAGGATGTTGCACAAGAGAGGGTACAGAGGAGATTTACCAGGATGTTGCACTGGAGAGGGTACAGAGGAGATTTACCAGGATGTTGCACTGGAGTGAGTACAGAGAAGATTTACCAGGATGTTGCAGTGGAGAGGGTACAGAGGAGATTTACCAGGATGTTGCACTGGAGAGGGTACAGAGGAGATTTACCAGGATGTTGCATTAGAGAGAGTACATAGGAGATTCACCAGGATGTTGCACTGGAGAGGGTACAGAGGAGATTTACCAGGATGTTGCACTAGAGAGGGTACAGAGGAGATTTACCAGGATGTTGCACTGGAGAGGGTACAGAGGAGATTTAACAGGATGTTGCACTAGAGAGAGTACAGAGGAAATTTATCAGGATGTTGCACTAGAGAGGGTACAGAGGAGATTTACCAGGATGTTGCACTGGAGAGGGTACAGAGAAGATTTACCAGGATGTTGCACTGGAGAGGCTGCAGAGGAGATTTACCAGGATGTTGCACTAGAGAGGGTACAGAGGAGATTTACCAGGATGTTGCACTGGAGAGAGTACAGAGGAGATTTACCAGGATGTTGCACTAGAAAGGGTACAGAGGAGATTTACCAGGATGTTGCACTAGAGAGGGTGCAAAGGAGATTTACCAGGATGTTGCACTTGAGAGGGTACAGAGGAGATTTACCAGGATGTTGCACTAGAGAGGGTACAGAGGAGATTTACCAGGATGTTGCACTGTAGAGGGTACAGAGGAGATTTACCAGGATGTTGCACTAGAGAGGGTGCAGAGGAGATTTACCAGGATGTTGCACTGGAGAGAGTAGAGAGGAGATTTACCAGGATGCTGCACTGGAGAGGGTACAGAGGAGATTTACCAGGATGTTGCAGTGGAGAGGGTACAGAGGAGATTTACCAGGATGTTGCACTGGAGAGGGTACAGAGGAGATTTACCAGGATGTTGCACTAGAGACGGTACAAAGGAGATTTACCAGGATGATGCACTGGAGAGGGTACAGAGGAGATTTACCAGGATCTTGCACTAGAGAGGGTACAGAGGAGATTTACCAGGATGATGCACTGAAGAGGGTATAGAGGAGATTTACCAGGATGTTGCACAGGAGAGGGTACAGAGGAGATTTACCAGGATGTTGCACTGGAGAGGGTACAGAGGAGATTTACCAGGATGTTGCACTGGAGAGAGTACAGAGGAGATTTACCAGGATGTTGCACTGGAGAGAGTACAGAGGAGATTTACCAGGATGTTGCACTGGAGAGAGTACAGAGGAGATTTACCAGGATGTTGCACTGGAGAGAGTACAGAGGAGATTTACCAGGATGTTGCACTGGAGAGGGTACAGAGGAGATTTACCAGATGATGCACTGGAGAGGGTACAGAGGAGATTTACCAGGATGTTGCACTGGAGAGGGTACAGAGGAGATTTACCAGGATGTTGCACTAGAGAGGGTACAGAGAAGATTTACCAGGATGTTGCACTGGAGAGGGTACAGAGGAGATTTACCAGGATGTTGCACTGGGGAGGGTACAGAGGAGATTTACCAAGATTTTGCACTGGAGAGGGTACAGTGGAGATTTACCAGAATGTTGCACTAGAGAGGGTGCAGAGGAGGTTTACCAGGCTAATGCACCAGAGAGGGTACAGAGGAGATTTACCAGGATGATGCACTGGAGAGGGTACAGAGGAGATTTACCAGGTTGATGCACCAGAGAGGGTACAGAGGAGATTTACCAGGATGATGCACTGGAGAGTGTACTGAGGAGATTAACCAGCATGTTGCACTGGAGAGGGTACAGAGGAGATTTACCAAGATGTTGCACTGGAGAGGGGACAGAGGAGATTTACCAGGATGATGCACTAGAGAGGGTACAGAGGAGATTTACCAGGATGTTGCACTAGAGAGGGTACTGAGGAGATTTACCAGGATGTTGCACTGGAGAGGGTACAGAGGAGATTTACGAGGAGGTTGCACTAGAGAGGGTACAGAGGAGATTTACCAGGATGTTGCACTAGAGCGGGTACAGAGGAGATTTACCAGGATGTTGCACTAGAGAGGGTACAGAGGAGATTTACCAGGACGTTGCACTAAAGTGGGTACAGAGGAGATTTACCAGGATGTTGCACTGGAGAGGGTACAGAGGAGATTTACCAGGACGTTGCACTAGAGAGGGTACAGAGGAGTGTTACCAGGATGTTGCACTGGAGAGGGTACAGAGGAGATTTACGAGGATGTTGCACTAGAGAGGGTACAGAGGAGATTTACCAGGATGTTGCACTAGATAGAGAGGGTACAGAGGAGATTTACCAGGATGTTGCACTAGAGAGGGTACAGAGGAGATTTACCAGGATGTTGCACTGGAGAGGGTACAGAGGAGATTTACCAGGACGTTGCACTGGAGAGGGTACAGAGGAGATTTACCAGGACGTTGCACTAAAGTGGGTACAGAGGAGATTTACTAGGATGTTGCACTAGAGATGATACACAGGAGATTTACCAGGATGTTGCACTGGAGAGGGTACAGAGGAGATTTACCAGGATGTTGCACTGGAGAGGGTGCAGAGGAGATTTACCAGGATGTTGCACTGTAGAGGGTACAGAGGAGATTTACTAGGATGTTGCACGAGAGGTGGTATAGAGCAGATTTACCAGGATGTTGCACTGGAGAGGGTACAGAGGAGATTTACCAGGATGTTGCACTCGAGAGGGTACAGATGAGATTTACCAGGATGTTGCACAAGAGAGGGTACAGAGGAGATTTACCAGGATGTTGCACTGGAGAGGGTACAGAGGAGATTTACCAGGATGTTGCACTGGAGTGAGTACAGAGAAGATTTACCAGGATGTTGCAGTGGAGAGGGTACAGAGGAGATTTACCAGGATGTTGCACTGGAGAGGGTACAGAGGAGATTTACCAGGATGTTGCATTAGAGAGAGTACAGAGGAGATTTACCAGGATGTTGCACTGGAGAGAGTACAGAGGAGATTTACCAGGATGTTGCACTGGAGAGAGTACAGAGGAGATTTACCAGGATGTTGCACTTGAGAGTGTACAGAGGAGATTTACCAGGATGTTGCACTGGGGAGGGTACAGAGGAGATTTACCAAGATTTTGCACTGGAGAGGGTACAGAGGAGATTTACCAGAATGTTGCACTAGAGAGGGTGCAGAGGAGGTTTACCAGGCTGATGCACCAGAGAGGGTACAGAGGAGATTTACCAGGATGATGCACTGGAGAGGGTACAGAGGAGATTTACCAGGTTGATGCACCAGAGAGGGTACAGAGGAGATTTACCAGGATGATGCACTGGAGAGTGTACAGAGGAGATTTACCAGCATGTTGCACTGGAGAGGGTACAGAGGAGATTTACCAGGATGTTGCACTGGAGAGGGGACAGAGGAGATTTACCAGGATGATGCACTAGAGAGGGTACAGAGGAGATTTACCAGGATGTTGCACTAGAGAGGGTACAGAGGAGATTTACCAGGATGTTGCACTGGAGAGGGTACAGAGGAGATTTACGAGGAGGTTGCACTAGAGAGGGTACAGAGGAGATTTACCAGGATGTTGCACTAGAGCGGGTACAGAGGAGATTTACCAGGATGTTGCACTAGAGAGGGTACAGAGGAGATTTACCAGGACGTTGCACTAAAGTGGGTACAGAGGAGATTTACCAGGATGTTGCACTGGAGAGGGTACAGAGGAGATTTACCAGGACATTGCACTAGAGAGGGTACAGAGGAGTGTTACCAGGATGTTGCACTGGAGAGGGTACAGAGGAGATTTACGAGGATGTTGCACTAGAGAGGGTACAGAGGAGATTTACCAGGATGTTGCACTAGATAAAGAGGGTACAGAGGAGATTTACCAGGATGTTGCACTAGAGAGGGTACAGAGGAGATTTACCAGGATGTTGCACTGGAGAGGGTACAGAGGAGATTTACAAGGACGTTGCACTGGAGAGGGTACAGAGGAGATTTACCAGGACGTTGCACTAAAGTGCGTACAGAGGAGATTTACCAGGATGTTGCACTGGAGAGGGTACAGAGGAGATTTACCAGGACGTTGCACTAGAGAGGGTACAGAGGAGATTTACCAGGACGTTGCACTAAAGTGGGTACAGAGGAGATTTACCAGGATGTTGCACTGGAGAGGGTACAGAGGAGATTTACCAGGACATTGCACTAGAGAGGGTACAGAGGAGATTTACCAGGATATTGCACTGGAGACGGTGCAGAGGAGATTTACCAGGATGTTGCACTGGAGAGGTTATAGAGGAGAGTTACCAAGATGTTGCACTAGAGAGGGTACAGAGGAGATTTACCAGGATGTTGCACTAGAGAAAGGGTACAGAGGAGATTTACCAGTATGTTGCACTAGAGAGGGTGCAGAGGAGATTTACAAGGATGTTGCACTAGAGAGGGTACAGAGGAGATTTACCAGGATGTTGCACTAGAGAGGGTACAGAGGAGATTTACCAGGATGTTGCACTGGAGAGGGTGCAGAGGAGATTTACCAGGATGTTGCACTGGAGAGGGTGCAGAGGAGATTTACCAGGATGTTGCACTAGAGAAAGGGTACAGAGGAGATTTACCAGGATGTTGCACTAGAGAGGGTACAGAGGAGATTTACCAGGATGTTGCACCTGAGAGGGTACAGAGGAGATTTACCAGATGATGCACTGGAGAGGGTACAGAGGAGATTTACCAGGATGTTACACTAGAGAAAGCTTACAGAGGAGATTTACCAGGATGTTGCACTAGAGAGGGTACAGAGGAGATTTACCAGGATGTTGCACCTGAGAGGGTGCAGAGGAGATTTACCAGATGATGCACTGGAGAGGGTACAGAGGAGATTTACCAGGATGTTGCACTGGAGAGGGTACAGAGGAGATTTACCAGGATGTTGCACTGGAGAGGGTACAGAGGAGATTTACCAGGATGTTGCACTACAGAGATTACAGAGGACATTTACCACGATGTTGCACTGGAGAGAGTGCAGAGGAGATTTACCAGGATGTTGCACCTGAGAGGGTACAGAGGAGATTTACCAAATGATGCACTGCAGAGGGTACAGAGGAGATTTACCAGGATGTTGCACTACAGAGGGTGCAGAGGAGATTTACCAGGATGTTGCACTAGAGAGGGTACAGAGGAGATTTACCAGATGATGAATTGGAGAGGGTACAGAGGAGATTTACCAGGATGTTGCACTGGAGAGGGTACAGAGGAGATTTACCAGGATGTTGCACTAGAGAGGGTACAGAGGAGATTTACCAGCATGTTGCACTGGAGAGGGTACAGAGGATATTTACCAGGATGATGCACTGGAGAGGGTACAGAGTAGATTTACCAGGATGATGCACCAGAGAGGGTACAGAGGAGATTTAGCAGCATGATGCACTGGAGAGGGTACAGAGGTGATTTAACAAGATGTTGCACGAGAGAGGGTACAGAGGAGATTTACCAAGATGATGCACTGGAGAGGGTACAAAGGAGATTTACCAAGATGTTGCACTTGCGAGGGTACAGAGGAGATTTATCAGCGTGTTGCACTAGAGAGTGTACAGAGGAGATTTACCAGGATGTTGCACTGGAGAGGGTACAGAGGAGATTTACCAGGCTGATGCACTGGAGAGGGTACAGAGGAGATTTACCAGGATGTTGCACTGGAGAGGGTACAGAGGAGATTTACCAGCATGTTTCACTAGAGAGGGTACAGAGGAGATTTACCAGGATGGTGCACGAGAGAGGGTGGAGAGGAGATTTACCAAGATGTTGCACTAGAGATGGTACAGAGGAGATTTACCAGGATGTTGCACTAGAGAGAGTACAGAGGAGATTTACCAGGATGTTGCACTGGAGAGGGTACAGAGGAGATATACCAGGATGTTGCACTGGATAGAGTGCAGAGGAGATTTACCAGGATGTTGCACTGGGGAGAGTGCAGAGGAGGTTGACCAGGATGTTGCACTGGAGAGGGTACAGAGGGGATTTACCAGGATGTTGCACGAGAGAGGGTACAGAGGAGATTTACCAGGATGTTGCAATGGAGAGGATGCAGAGGAGAATTACCAGGATGTTGCACTAGCGAGGGTATAGAGGAGATTTACCAGGATGTTGCACTAGAGAGGGTGCAGGGGAGAATTACCAGGATGTTGCACTGGAGAGGGTGCAGAGGGGATTTACCAGGATGTTGCACGAGAGAGGGTACAGAGGAGATTTACCAGGATGTTGCACTAGAGAGGGTACAGAGTAGATTTACCAGGATGTTGCACTGGAGAGGGTACAGAGGGGATTTACCAGGATGTTGCACGAGAGAGGGTACAGAGGAGATTTACCAGGATGTTGCAATGGAGAGGATGCAGAGGGGAATTACCAGGATGTTGCACTAGCGAGGGTATAGAGGAGATTTACCAGGATGTTGCACTAGAGAGGGTGCAGGGGAGATTTACCAGGATGTTGCACTGGAGAGGGTGCAGAGGGGATTTACCAGGATGTTGCACGAGAGAGGGTACAGAGGAGATTTACCAGGATGTTGCACTAGAGAGGGTACAGAGTAGATTTACCAGGATGTTGCACTGGAGAGGGTACAGAGGAGATTTACCAGGATGTTGCAATAGAGAGGGTACAGAGGAGATTTACCAGGATGTTGTACTGGAGAGGGTGCAGAGGAGATTTACCAGGATGTTGCACTGGCGAGGGTACAGAGGAGATTTACCAGGATGTTGCACTAGAGAGGGTACAGAGGAGATTTACCAGGATGTTGCACTAGAGAGGGTACAGAGGAATACAACCAGGATGTTGCACTGGAGAGAGTACAGAGGAGATTTACCAGGATGTTGCACTAGAGAGGGTACAGATGAGATTCACCAGGATGTTGCACTGGAGAGGGTACAGAGGAGATTTACCAGGATGTGGCACTGGAGAGGGTACAGAGGAGATTTACTAGGATGTTGCACTAGAGATGATACACAGGAGATTTACCAGGATGTTGCACTGGAGAGGGTACAGAGGAGATTTACCAGGATGTTGCACTGGAGAGGGTGCAGAGGAGATTTACCAGGATGTTGCACTGGAGAGTGTACAGAGGAGATTTACTAGGATGTTGCACGAGAGGTGGGAAAGAGCAGATTTACCAGGATGTTGCACTGGAGAGGGTACAGAGGAGATTTACCAGGATGTTGCACTCGAGAGGGTACAGATGAGATTTACCAGGATGTTGCACAAGAGAGGGTACAGAGGAGATTTACCAGGATGTTGCACTGGAGAGGGTACAGAGGAGATTTACCAGGATGTTGCACTGGAGTGAGTACAGAGAAGATTTACCAGGATGTTGCTGTGGAGAGGGTACAGAGGAGATTTACCAGGATGTTGCACTGGAGAGGGTACAGAGGAGATTTACCAGGATGTTGCATTAGAGAGAGTACAGAGGAGATTTACCAGGATGTTGCACTGGAGAGGGTACAGAGGAGATTTACCAGGATGTTGCACTAGAGAGGGTACAGAGGAGATTTACCAGGATGTTGCACTGGAGAGGGTACAGAGGAGATTTACCAGGATGTTGCACTAGAGAGAGTACAGAGGAAATTTATCAGGATGTTGCACTAGAGAGGGTACAGAGGAGATTTACCAGGATGTTGCACTGGAGAGGGTACAGAGAAGATTTACCAGGATGTTGCACTGGAGAGGCTACAGAGGAGATTTACCAGGATGTTGCACTTGAGAGGGTACAGAGGAGATTTACCAGGATGTTGCACTGGAGAGAGTACAGAGGAGATTTACCAGGATGTTGCACTAGAAAGGGTACAGAGGAGATTTACCAGGATGTTGCACTAGAGAGGGTGCAAAGGAGATTTACCAGGATGTTGCACTAGAGAGGGTACAGAGGAGATTTAGCAGGATGTTGCACTAGAGAGGGTACAGAGGAGATTTACCAGGATGTTGCACTGTAGAGGGTACAGAGGAGATTTACCAGGATGTTGCACTAGAGAGGGTGCAGAGGAGATTTACCAGGATGTTGCACTGGAGAGAGTACAGAGGAGATTTACCAGGATGTTGCACTGGAGAGGGTACAGAGGAGATTTACCAGGATGTTGCACTGGAGAGGGTACAGAGGAGATTTACCAGGATGTTGCACTAGAGAGGGTGCAGAGGAGATTTACCAGGATGTTGCACTGGAGAGAGTACAGAGGAGATTTACCAGGATGTTGCACTGGAGAGGGTACAGAGGAGATTTACCAGGATGTTGCACTGGAGAGGGTGCAGAGGAGATTTACCAGGATGTTGTACTGGAGAGAGTGCAGAGTAGATTTACCAGGATGTTGCACTGGAGAGGGTACAGAGGAGATTTACCAGGATGTTGCACTGGACAGGGTACAGAGGAGATGTACCAGGATGTTGCACTGGGGAGAGTACAGAGGAGATTTACCAGGATGTTGCCGGGACTGGAGAGGGTACAGAGGAGATTTACCAGGATGTTGCCGGGACTGGAAAATTTTCAGGATGAGGAAAGTTTTGATAGACTGGGGTTGTTTTCTTTGGAACAGAGGAGCTGAGGGGAGACCTTATTGAGGTGTATAAAATGATGAGGGGCCTGGATAGAGTGGATAGGACGGACCTGTTTCCCTCAGCAGAGGGGTCAACAACCAGGGGGTTTGGATTGAAAGTAACTGTGGGGGGGGTTTGGAGGGGATGAGAGCAGAAATGTCTTCACCCAGAGGATGGTGGGGGTCTGGGGTGGAACTCACGGCCTGAAAGGGTGGTAGAGGCAGAAACCCTCCCCACATTGGGCAGTGCACCATGAAGTGCCGTAACCTACAGGGCTACGGACCCAGAGCGGGAAAGTGGGATTCGGCTGGGTAGCTCTTGGTCGGCCGGCGTGGACACGATGGGCCGAAATGGCCTCCTTCCGTGCTGTAAATTTCACCGATTCTATCATAGGCCGGGATTAACGGAGAGAGCGGTCAAAATTGGCTGGAGCCTGAATGTGACCCCATAAGTCGTTAGAGGGTGAAAGGTCGGAGTGCATCCTTACCAGCCCAAATTGAAGAGCTCGAGCGGTTCTATGAGCAGACGCAACGAAGACCAGTTATGTTCCTTCTTTTACAGTGATGAGACGAATGAAGAAATAACGCAAGGATTTTCACCGGATTGACGAACAACCCACAGAACTGCAGCATGGAACGGAATTAGAATAATCCAGATTAGTTACTGAATAAAGCTCCCTCGACACTGTCCCATCAAACACTCCCAGGGCAGGTACAGGGGGTTAGATACAGAGTAAAGCTCCCTCGACACTGTCCCATCAAACACTCCCAGGGCAGGTACAGGGGGTTAGATACAGAGTAAAGCTCCCTCTACACTGTCCCATCAAACACTCCCAGGGCAGGTACAGGGGGTTAGATACAGAGTAAAGCTCCATCTACACTGTCCCATCAAACACTCCCAGGGCAGGTACAGCACGGGGTTAGATACAGAGTAAAGCTCCCTCTACACTGTCCCATCAAACACTCCCAGGGCAGGTACAGCACGGGGTTAGATACAGAGTAAAGCTCCCTCTACACTGTCCCATCAAACACTCCCAGGGCAGGTACAGCACGGGGTTAGATACAGAGTAAAGCTCCCTCTACACTGTCCCATCAAACACTCCCAGGGCAGGTACAGGGGTTAGATACAGAGTAAAGCTCCCTCTACACTGTCCCATCAAACACTCCCAGGGCAGGTACAGGGGTTAGATACAGAGTAAAGCTCCCTCTACACTGTCCCATCAAACACTCCCAGGGCAGGGACAGCACGGGGTTAGATACAGAGTAAAGCTCCCTCTACACTGTCCCATCAAACACTCCCAGGGCAGGTACAGAGGGTTAGATACAGAGTAAAGCTCCCTCTACACTGTCCCATCAAACACTGCCAGAGCAGGTAAAGCACGGGGTTAGATACAGAGTAAAGCTCCCTCTACACTGTCCCATCAAACACTCCCAGGGCAGGTACAGCACGGGTTTAAATACAGAGTAAAGCTCCCTCTACACTGTCCCATCAAACACTCCCAGGGCAGGTACAGGGGGTTAGATACAGAGTAAAGCTCCCTCTACACTGTCCCATCAAACACTCCCAGGGCAGGTACAGGGGGTTAGATACAGAGTAAAGCTCCCTCTACACTGTCCCAGCAAACACTCCCAGGGCAGGTACAGGGGGTTAGATACAGAGTAAAGCTCCCCCACCTTTCAGAATTTGGACCGATTTTGATTTTCATCTTGCTAATTACTACAGTTCGGGCTCCAATATTAACCTGCTTATGTCTGACTGTATTTTACATTGTTGAATAAAGTATTGAAAGCCAATTTAGAAATGCATTTGATATCCTGTCTGGTTAGATCTAAGGTGAAGCCGTTTGATTAGTTTGGAGATTGATCCAGGACTATGGGGAGAGAGCGGGGCAGTGGGATTAGTTTGGGGATTGATACAGGACTATGGGGAGAGAGCGGGGCAGTGGGATTAGTTTGGGGATTGATACAGGACTATGGGGAGAGAGCGGGGCAGTGGGATTAGTTTGGGGATTGATACAGGACTATGGGGAGAGAGCGGGGCAGTGGGATTAGTTTGGGGATTGATACAGGACTATGGGGAGAGAGCGGGGCAGTGGGATTAGTTTGGGGATTGATACAGGACTATGGGGAGAGAGCGGGGCAGTGGGATTAGTTTGGGGATTGATACAGGACTATGGGGAGAGAGCGGGGCAGTGGGATTAGTTTGGGGATTGATACAGGACTATGGGGAGAGAGCGGGGCAGTGGGATTAGTTTGGAGATTGATCCAGGACTATGGGGAGAGAGCGGGGCAGTGGGATTAGTTTGGGGATTGATACAGGACTATGGGGAGAGAGCGGGGCAGTGGGATTAGTTTGGGGATTGATACAGGACTATGGGGAGAGAGCGGGGCAGTGGGATTAGTTTGGAGATTGATCCAGGACTATGGGGAGAGAGCGGGGCAGTGGGATTAGTTTGGGGATTGATACAGGACTATGGGGAGAGAGCGGGGCAGTGGGATTAGTTTGGGGATTGATACAGGACTATGGGGAGAGAGCGGGGCAGTGGGATTAGTTTGGGGATTGATACAGGACTATGGGGAGAGAGCGGGGCAGTGGGATTAGTTTGGGGATTGATACAGGACTATGGGGAGAGAGCGGGACAGTGGGATTAGTTTGGGGATTGATACAGGACTATGGGGAGAGAGCGGGGCAGTGGGATTAGTTTGGAGATTGATACAGGACTATGGGGAGAGAGCGGGGCAGTGGGATTAGTTTGGAGATTGATACAGGACTATGGGGAGAGAGCGGGGCAGTGGGATTAGTTTGGGGATTGATACAGGACTATGGGGAGAGAGCGGGGCAGTGGGATTAGTTTGGGGATTGATACAGGACTATGGGGAGAGAGCGGGGCAGTGGGATTAGTTTGGGGATTGATACAGGACTATGGGGAGAGAGCGGGGCAGTGGGATTAGTTTGGGGATTGATACAGGACTATGGGGAGAGAGCGGGGCAGTGGGATTAGTTTGGGGATTGATACAGGACTATGGGGAGAGAGCGGGGCAGTGGGATTAGTTTGGGGATTGATACAGGACTATGGGGAGAGAGCGGGGCAGTGGGATTAGTTTGGGGATTGATACAGGACTATGGGGAGAGAGCGGGACAGTGGGATTAGTTTGAGGATTGATACAGGACTATGGGGAGAGAGCGGGGCAGTGGGATTAGTTTGGGGATTGATACAGGACTATGGGGAGAGAGCGGGGCAGTGGGATTAGTTTGGGGACTGATACAGGACTATGGGGAGTGAGCGGGGCAGTGGGATTAGTTTGGGGATTGATACAGGACTATGGGGAGAGAGCGGGGCAGTGGGATTAGTTTGGGGATTGATACAGGACTATGGGGAGAGAGCGGGGCAGTGGGATTAGTTTGGGGATTGATACAGGACTATGGGGAGAGAGCGGGACAGTGGGATTAGTTTGGGGATTGATACAGGACTATGGGGAGAGAGCGGGGCAGTGGGATTAGTTTGGAGATTGATACAGGACTATGGGGAGAGAGCGGGGCAGTGGGATTAGTTTGGAGATTGATACAGGACTATGGGGAGAGAGCGGGGCAGTGGGATTAGTTTGGGGATTGATACAGGACTATGGGGAGAGAGCGGGGCAGTGGGATTAGTTTGGAGATTGATACAGGACTATGGGGAGAGAGCGGGGCAGTGGGATTAGTTTGGAGATTGATACAGGACTATGGGGAGAGAGCGGGACAGTGGGATTAGTTTGGGGATTGATACAGGACTATGGGGAGAGAGCGGGGCAGTGGGATTAGTTTGGAGATTGATACAGGACTATGGGGAGAGAGCGGGACAGTGGGATTAGTTTGGGAATTGATACAGGACTATGGGGAGAGAGCGGGGCAGTGGGATTAGTTTGGGGATTGATACAGGACTATGGGGAGAGAGCGGGACAGTGGGATTAGTTTGGGGATTGATACAGGACTATGGGGAGAGAGCGGGGCAGTGGGATTAGTTTGGGGATTGAGACAGGACTATGGGGAGAGAGCGGGGCTGTGGGATTAGTTTGGAGATTGATACAGGACTATGGGGAGAGAGCGGGGCAGTGGGATTAGTTTGGAGATTGATACAGGACTATGGGGAGAGAGCGGGGCAGTGGGATTAGTTTGGAGATTGATACAGGGCTATGGGGAGAGAGCGGGGCTGTGGGATTAGTTTGGAGATTGATACAGGGCTATGGGGAGAGAGCGGGGCAGTGGGATTAGTGTGGGGATCACTCTAGCAATGTGGCAGCACAGATTCGATGGGCCGAATGGAAGCCACCTGCTCTATCAGGCTCTGTGTCTTGAATTTCTGCTTGAACGAGCTCGATTGGCGAGATAAAACGTGTGTTTCGAGCGGAGGCTGGGGCTGACGATCGAGATTTGGACATCTGGTTCGGGGCGGTGTCTCTGGGGAGAGGGCAGGGACGCGAGGTCTCTGGGGCGTGCGAAGGGGCGGGGGCCGGGACCGGGGGCGGGGGCAGGTCTGTGAGCGGGCGCACCAGGCAGCGAGGCGATGCAGTGCCAGCGGACATGGAGGAAGAGGTGACCTACGCAGATCTCCAGTTCCCGGAAAATCTCCCAGCCAACGCGGGGAGGAGGAAGCGGACACGAAGAGGTGAGTGGGGGCGCGGGGGATGCTCGGGGGGGTTGGGGAGGGGGGGGGGGGAGAGGGGGAGAGGGGGAACTGTTGGGGGTCGCGATAGCGAGGGTGTACCTGTCAAAGGACAGGAAGCGGGAAGCGATGAGCGACCTGTTGGATTATCGCGAGAGAAGTGTTCGATGGTGAGCAACAGAGAGTGAGGGAAGGATAGAAAAAAAAGAGAGAAAAATAGAGAGAAAGAGAGAAAGGAAGAAGAGAGAGAAGGAAAGGATCAAAAACTCAGTTAATTCTCATCTGAAAAAAAGTTCCTCCGACAGTGCGGCACTCCCTCAGTACTGCCCCTCCGATAGTGCGGCACTCCCTCAGTACTGCCCCTCCGACAGTGCGGCACTCCCTCAGTACTGCCCCTCCGACAGTGCGGCACTCCCTCAGTACTGTCCCTCCGACAGTGCGGCACTCCCTCAGTACTGTCCCTCCGACAGTGCGGCACTCCCTCAGTACTGCCCCTCCGACAGTGCGGAACTCCCTCAGTACTGCCCCTCCGACAGTGCAGCACTCCCTCAGTACTGTCCCTCCGACAGTGCGGTACTCCCTCAGTACTGCCCCTCCGACAGTGCAGCACTCCCTCAGTACTGTCCCTCCGACAGTGCGGTACTCCCTCAGTACTGTCCCTCCGACAGTGCGGCACTCCCTCAGTACTGCCCCTCCGACAGTGCAGCGCTCCCTCAGTACTGCCCCTCCGACAGCGCAGTGCGGCGCTCCCTCAGTACTGCCCCTCCGACAGCGCGGCGCTCCCTCAGTACCGCCCCTCCGACAGTGCTGCTCTCCCTCAGTACTGCCCCTCCGACAGTGCGGCACTCCCTCAGTACTGCCCCTCCGACAGTGCGGCACTCCCTCAGTACTGCCCCTCCGACAGTGCGGCACTCCCTCAGTACTGTCCCTCCGACAGTGCGGCACTCCCTCAGTACTGTCCCTCCGACAGTGCAGCACTCCCTCAGTACTGTCCCTCCGACAGTGCGGCACTCCCTCAGTACTGCCCCTCCGACAGTGCGGAACTCCCTCAGTACTGCCCCTCCGACAGTGCAGCACTCCCTCAGTACTGTCCCTCCGACAGTGCGGTACTCCCTCAGTACTGCCCCTCCGACAGTGCAGCACTCCCTCAGTACTGTCCCTCCGACAGTGCGGTACTCCCTCAGTACTGTCCCTCCGACAGTGCGGCACTCCCTCAGTACTGCCCCTCCGACAGTGCAGCACTCCCTCAGTACTGCCCCTCCGACAGCGCAGTGCGGCGCTCCCTCAGTACTGCCCCTCCGACAGCGCAGTACGGCGCTCCCTCAGTACTGCCCCTCCGACAGTGCAGCACTCCCTCAGTACTGCCCCTCCGACAGCGCAGTGCGGCGCTCCCTCAGTACCGACCCTCCGACAGCGCAGTGCGGCTCTCCCTCAGTACTGCCCCTCCGACAGCGCAGTGCGGCTCTCCCTCAGTACTGCCCCTCCGACAGCGCAGTGCGGCTCTCCCTCAGTACTGCCCCTCCGACAGCGCAGTACGGTGCTCCCTCAGTACTGCCCCTCCGACAGCGCAGTGCGGCTCTCCCTCAGTACTGCCCCTCCGACAGCGCAGTGCGGCTCTCCCTCAGTACTGCCCCTCCGACAGCGCAGTGCGGCTCTCCCTCAGTACTGCCCCTCCGACAGCGCAGTACGGCGCTCCCTCAGTACTGCCCTTCCGACAGCGCAGTGCGGCGCTCCCTCAGTACTGCCCCTCCGACAGCGCAGTACGGCACTCCCTCAGTACTGCCCCTCCGACAGCGCAGTGCGGCGCTCCCTCAGTACTGCCCCTCCGACAGCGCAGTGCGGCGCTCCCTCAGTACTGCCCCTCCGACAGTGCGGCTCTCCCTCAGTACTGCCCCTCCGACAGCGCAGTGCGGCACTCCCTCAGTACCGCCCCTCCGACAGCGCAGTATGGTGCTCCCTCAGTACTGCCCCTCCGACAGCGCAGTGCGGCGCTCTCTCAGCTACGGGCCGTGGGGCTCGAGCCTGTCCCCTAGCACTCGAGACCCACAGACGCAGAGGAGGGTGGCAGAGGGGAGTGAGTTCGAGCGACCGAGGCAAAGTGACCAGCTCTTTTGTTTGCATTCCCACTGCAGGGCATGCAAAGTATTTGCAAAGACTGAACATTACCCTCCTGTGTGCGAATTCTGTCTTCTTTGTGGCTGTGGTGTGCGTCCTGGCCAACCAGTGTAAGTACCTGCCTGAATCATCCATCTCTCACAGATAAATTCGTCACATCAGAAACAGGAGCAGGAGGAGGCCATTCGGCCCCTCGAGCCTGCTCCGCCATTTAATAGCATCATGGGCTGAACCGATCATGGACACAGCTCCACTTCCCCGCCCGCTCCCCATAACCCTTCACTCCCTTATCGCTCAAAAATCCGTCTATCTCCACCTTAAATATATCCAGTGTCCCAGCCTCCACAGCCCTCTGGGGCAGAGAATTCCACAGATTCAGGAGAAGAAATTCCTCCTTATCTCCTTCTTAAATGGGCGGCCCCTTATACTGAGACCATGCCCCCTAGTTCTAGTCTCCCCCATCAGTGGGAACATCCTCTCTGCATCCACCTTGTCGAGCCCCCCTCATAATCTGATACCTTTCGATAAGGTCACCTCTCATTCTTCTGAATTCCCATGAGTAGAGGCCCAACCTCCTCAACCTTTCCTCATAAGTCAACCCCCTCATCCCCAGAATCAACCAAGTGAACCTTCTCTGAACTGCCTCCAAAGCAAGTATATCCTTTCGTAAATACGGAGAGCAGAACTGTGCACGCAGTACTCCAGGTGTGGCCTCACCAATACCCTGTGTAACTGGAGCAAGACTTCCCTGCTTTTATACTCCATCCCCTTTGCAATAAAGGCCAAGATACCATTGGCCCTTCCTGATCACTTGCTGTACCTGCATACTATCCTTTTGTGTTTCATGTACAAGTAAACCCCCAGGTCCCGCTGTACTGCACCACTTTGCAATCTTTCTCCCTTTAAATAATAACTTGCTCTTTGATTTTTTTCTGCCAAACTGCATGACCTCACACTTTCCCACATTATACTCCATCTGACAAATTTTTGCCCACTCACTGAGCCTGTCTCTGTCCTCTTGCAGATTTTTTGTGTCCTCCTCACACATTGCTTTTCCTCCAATTTGCCGCAAGTTTGCCTGTTTCACCTTGTCGAGCCCCCTCTGTATCTTACACGTCCCAATAAGATCTCCTCTCATGAGTACGGGCCCGAGTTTCTCCGATCCCAGGGATCAGTCTGGTGAACCTTCCCTCTCAATGGCAGGTATCTCCTGCCTTCGGTCAGGAGACCACAACTGCCCACAATACTCCAGGTGCGGTCTCACCAAGGCCCTGTGTAAGTGCTCCTGTACTCAAACCCTCTTGTCAGTAAGAAGTGGGTTTTAACTTAAGCCACATTCGACAGCCTGAACATCGGCTGAGCAGGTGGTGGGGTTAAATATAGACCGGGGTGGCTCATATCCTGTCTGAGACAGATGTGCGACAAATGGGTTGTAAAAGCTGGTATTTTGCTAAATCCACACAGCGAGCTGACGTCTGTCTGTGATTGGTTGTTGCTGCGTTTACCCCGCGGGTAAAGTTCATCGCGACAAACCGACTCCGACACATCGAACGCACGCACGCACGTCCCGCCCAAGTCACAGGGCCGTGGGGTTCAACTCCCCCACTCCTGAGAATTGATCCCCGTTAATCTCAGGCCAATACTCCCCCAGTTACCCAGAACTGAGGGAGCACCGCGCTGTCGGAGGGGCAGTACTGAGGGAGCGCCGCGCTGTCGGAGGGGCAGTACTGAGGGAGCGCCGCGCTGTCGGAGGGGCAGTACTGAGGGAGCGCCGCGCTGTCGGAGGGGCAGTACTGAGGGAGTGCCGCACTGTCTTGGGGCAGTACTGAGGGAGTGCCGCACTGTCGGAGGGGCAGTACTGAGGGAGCGCCGCACTGTCGGAGGGGCAGTACTGAGGGATCGTCATAGTATCGGAGGGGCAATACTGAGGGAGTACTGCACTGTCGGAGGGGCAGTACTGAGGGAGCGCCGCACTGTCGGAGGGACAGTACTGAGGGAGCGCCGCACTGTCGGAGGGACAGTACTGAGGGAGTGCTGCACTGTCGGAGGGACAGTACTGAAGGAGTGCCGCACTGTCGGAGGGGCAGTACTGAGGGAGCGCCGCACTGTCGGAGGGGCAGTACTGAGGGAGCGCTGCACTGTCGGAGGGGCAGTACTGAGGGAGCGCTGCACTGTCGGAGGGGCAGTACTGAGGGAGCGCCGCACTGTCGGAGGGGCAGTACTGAGGGAGCGCCGCACTGTCGGAGGGGCCATATTTCGGATGAGACATTAAACCGAGGCCCCTCTCGGGTGGATGTAAAAGATCCCGGGGCACTATTTGGAAGAAGAGCGGGGGGAGTTCTCCCCGGTGTCCTGGGGCCAATATTTATCCCTCAATCAACATCACAAACACAGATTATCTGGGTCATTATCACATCGCTGTTTATGGGAGCTTGCTGTGCGCAAATTGTCTGCCGCGTTTCCCACAATACAACAGATTGCGTGGGAGATAATCCAGGTTAATAAATGGAGTATAAAAGCAGGGAAGTCTTGCTGCAGTTATTCAGGGTATTGGTGAGGCCACACCTGGAGTACTGCGTGTACAGTTCTGGTCTCCGTATTTACGAAAGGACATACTTGCTTTGGAGGCAGTTCAGAGAAGGTTCACTCGGTTGATTCCGGAGATGAGGGGGTTGACTTATGAGGAAAGGTTGAGGAGGTTAGGCCTCTACTCATTGGAATTCAGAAGAATGAGAGGTGATCTTATCGAAAGATTATGAGGGGGCCCCACAGGGTAGAAAGAACATGAGAACACAAGAAATAGGAGCAGGAGTCGGCCATTCGGCCCCTCGAGCCTGCTCCGCCATTTAATACCATCATGGCTGATCCGATCATGGACACAGCTCCACTTCCCTGCCCGTCCCCTTATCCCCTTATCGGTTCAGGAACTGTCTATCTCTGTCTTAAATATATTCAATGTCCCGGCTTCCACAGCTCTCTGAGGCAGCGAGTTCCACAGATTTACAACCCTCTGAGAGAAGAAATTCCTCCTCATCTCAGTTTTAAATGGGCGGCCCCTTATTCTAAGACCATGCCCCCTAGTTCTAGTCTCCCCCATCAGTGGGAACATCCTCTCTGCATCCACCTTGTCAAGCCCCCTCATAATCTGATACGTTTCCATAAGATCACCTCTCATTCTTCTGAATTCCAATGAGTAGAGGCCCAACCTCCTCAACCTTTCCTCATAAGTCAACCCCCTCATCCCCGGAATCAACCGAGTGAACCTTCTCTGAACTGCCTCCAAAGCAAGTATATCCTTTCGTAAATACGGAGACCAGAACTGTGCACGCAGTACTCCAGGTGTGGCCTCACCAATACCCTGTATAACTGGAGCAAGACTTCCCTGCTTTTATACTCCATCCCCTTTGCAATAAAGGCCACGGTTCCATTGGCCTTCCTGATCACTTGCTGTACCTGCATACCTCTATGCAGAGAGGGTGTTTTCCCCGGGCTCGGGAGTCTAGAACCAGGGGTCACATAGTCTCCGAATCAGGGGTCCGCCATTGAGGACTGAGATGAGGAGAAACTTGTTCACTCAGAGGCTGTTGAATCTCTGGAATTCCCTACCCCAGAGGGCTGTGGAGGCTCAGTCGTTGAGTATATTCAAGACAGGGATCCATAGATTGTTGGATATTCAGGGAATCTCGGGATATGGGGAGCAGGCGGGAAAGTGGGGTCGAGATTGAAGATCAGCCCATGATGGTATTAAATGGCGGAGCGGGCTCGAGGGGCCGAATGGCCGACTCCTGCTCCGATTTCTTATGTTCTCGTGTTCCTGTTCCTCTGCTATCGTCCCCAATAACCTCTGATTTCTTTCCACAGATCACCACCATTCTCTGCAATTTGTCGTACGCAACCAGACTGAACCCAAGTCGATCCCTTGCAAACACGAGTTACAGCCAATATGTGATGGTATGTGTAACGTATGAGTTGTAAGTGTGGTACGATAAGTTTATATCGTTTGTTTTCTATAACCATGCAAGTTTGTATGTTGATTTTATGTTATTATAATTACTTCTTCAATGAGGAGGGAGAAGTGTAACTCCTGTGGTAATGCAACTGCTAATGTTTATACAATGAAGGCATCCTTTACCTCAGAAGCCTATTATCAGCAAGGGCAGACATCGATGTCGAGGTCCAACACCGCCTCCAGTGCGCCAGTACAGCCTTCAGTCGCCTGACTAAGAGAGTGTTTGAAGACCAGGCCCTCAAATCCACCACCAAGCTCATGGTCTACAGGGCTGTAGTGATACCCGCCCTCCTGTATGGCTCAGAGACACGGACCATGTACAGTAGGTATCTCACCCGCAGCTCATGGTCTACAGGGCTGTAGTGATACCCGCCCTCCTGTATGGCTCAGAGACACGGACCATGTACAGTAGGTATCTCACCCCCAGCTCATGGTCTACAGGGCTGTAGTGATACCCACCCTCCTGTATGCCTCAGAGACATGGACCATGTACAGTAGGTACCTCACCCCCAGCTCATGGTCTACAGGGCTGTAGTGATACCCGCCCTCCTGTATGGCCCAGAGACACGGACCATGTACAGTAGGTATCTCACCCCCAGCTCATGGTCTACAGGGCTGTAGTGATACCCGCCCTCCTGTATGGCCCAGAGACACGGACCATGTACAGTAGGTACCTCACCCCCAGCTCATGGTCTACAGGGCTGTAGTGATACCCGCCCTCCTGTATGGCTCAGAGACACGGACCATGTACAGTAGGTATCTCACCCCCAGCTCATGGTCTGCAGGGCTGTAGTGATACCCGCCCTCCTGTATGGCCCAGAGACACGGACCATGTACAGTAGGTATCTCACCCCCAGCTCATGGTCTACAGGGCTGTAGTGATACCCGCCCTCCTGTATGGCTCAGAGACACGGACCATGTACAGTAGACACCTCAAGTCGCTGGAGAAATACCACCAATGTTGTCTCCGCAAGATCCTGCAAATCCCCCGGGAGGACAGACGCACCAACGTTAGCGTCCTCGACCAGGCCAACATCCCCAGCATCGAAGCACTGACCACACTCGACCAGCTCCGCTGGGCAGGGCCACATTGTCCGCACGCCCCAGACACGAGACTCCCAAAGCAAGCGCTCGACTCGGAACTCCTTCACGGCAAGCGAGCCCCAGGTGGGTAGAGGAAACGTTACAAGGGACACCCTCCCTGATAAAGTGCAACATCCCCACCCACACCTGGGAGTCCCTGGCCCAAAGACCAGTCCGCCCCTAAGTGGAGGAAGTGCATCCGGGAGGGCGCTGAGCACCTCGAGTCTCGTCGCCGAGAGCGTGCAGAGACCAAGCGCAGGCAGCGGAAGGAGAGTGCGGCAAACCTGTCCCACCCTCCCCTTCCCTCAACCACTGTCTGTCCCACCTGTGACAGGGACTGTGGTTCCCGTATTGGGCTGTTCAGAGGTTTAGGGAGGGAGTTCCAGAGCTTGGGGCCCAGGCAACAGAAGGCACGGCCACCGATGGTGGAGCGATTAGAATCAGGGATGGTCAGGGGGGCAGAGTTAGAGGAGTGCAGACATCTCGGGGGGGTTTTGGGGCTGGAGGGGGTTACAGGAATGGGAGGGGTGTAGGGGCTGGAGGTTACAGGGATAGGGAGGGGTGTAAGGGCTGAAGGAGTTTACAGAGATAGGGAGGGGTGCAGGGGCTGAAGGAGTTTACAGAGATAGGGAGGGGTGTAGGGGCTGGAGGATGTTCCAGAGATAGGGGCCATGGAGGGATTTGTAAACAAGGATGAGAATTTTGAAATTGAGGCGTTGCTTAACTGGGAGCCAATGTAGGTCAGTGAGCACAGGGGGTGATGGGTGAGCGGGACTCGGTGTGAGTTAGGACATGGGGCAGTGAGCACAGGGGGTGATGGGTGAGTGGGACTCGGTGCGAGTTAGGACATGGGGCAGTGAGCACAGGGAGTGATGGATGAGTGGGACTCGGTGCGAGTTAGGACACGGGGCACAGGGGGTGATGGGTGAGTGGGACTGGGTGCGAGTTAGGACACGGGGCAGTGAGCACAGGGGGCGATGGGTGAGCGGGACTTGGTACCAGTTAGGACACGGGGTCAGTGAGCACAGTGGGTGATGGGTGAGTGGGACTCGGTGCGAGTTCGGACACGGGGCAGTGAGCACAGAGGGTGATGGGTGAGCGGGACTCGGTGCGAGTTAGGACACGGGGCAGTGAGCACAGGGGGTGATGGGTGAGCGGGACTGGGTGTGATTTAGGACACGGGGCAGTGAGCACAGGGGGTGATGGGTGAGTGGGACTGGGTGTGAGTTAGGACACGGGGCACAGGGGGTGATGGGTGAGTGGGACTGGGTGTGAGTTAGGACACGGGGTCAGTGAGCACAGGGGGTGATGGGTGAGCGGGAGTTGGTACCAGTTAGGACACGGGTCAGTGAGCACAGGGGGTGATGGGTGAATGGGACTGGGTGCGAGTTAGGACACGGGGCAGTGAGCACAGGGGGTGATGGGTGAGCGGGACTTGGTACCAGTTAGGACACGGGTCAGTGAGCACAGGGGGTGATGGGTGAGTGGGACTGGGTGTGAGTTAGGACACGGGGACAGTGAGCACAGGGGGTGATGGGTGAGTGGGACTCGGTGTGAGTTAGGACACGGGGCAGTGAGCACAGCGGGTGATGGGTGAGTGGGACTGGGTGTGAGTTAGGACACGGGGCAGTGAGCACAGGGGGTGATGGGTGAGTGGGACTCGGTGCGAGTTAGGACACGGGGACAGCCGAGTTTTGGATCAACTCTAGTTTACGTCGGGTAAAACGTGGGAGGCCGGCCAGGTTAATACGATAACTTTGCAAGAATTTTAAGCTGTAACTTTTATGAACCAATTCTAGTCGATATCAGTCAGGTAGATATTGCAGAATCTGACAAATAGACATTTTGTGGTATGTGTCAATGTCTTGGAGTTGAATGTTGGGGATATGATTAATAAATTTGCAATTGATACTAAAATCGCTGTGTGGTTGATAATGACAAAGAAAGTTGCAGACTGCAGAAAGATATCC